>NW_012101721.1:1418697-1435620 GCF_000951045.1 Mandrillus leucophaeus
CTCGCCCGGCTAGTTTTTTGTATTTTTTAGTAGAGACGGGGTTTCACTGTGTTAGCCAGGATGGTCTCAATCTCCTGACCTCGTGATCCGCCCGTCTTGGCCTGCCAAAGTGCTGGGATTACAGGCTTGAGCCACCGCGCCCAGCCACTTTCATAATTTCTTATACCTGTCTTTACTGTAATCTCTGAACATAAATTGTGAAAATTTCAAGGACACTTATCACTTCCCCAATCAATACTCTTGTGATTTCCTATGCCTGTCTTTCCCTTAATCTCTTAATCCCATCATATTCGTAAACTGAGGAGGAATGTCGCCTCAGAATCCTGTGATGATTGCATTAACTGCACAAATTGTTTAAACAATATGAAATCTGGGCACCTTGAAAAAAGAACAGGATAACCACAATGTTCAGGGAACAAGAAAGATAATCTTAGAGTCTGGCTGCCTGCGGGCCGGGCGAAAGAGAGCCATATTTACCTTCTTTCAAAAGCAAATAGGAGAAATATCGCTGAATTCTTTTTCTCAGCAAGGAACATCCCTGAGAAAGAGAATGTGTTCCTAAGGGGAGGCCTCTGAAATGGTTGCTTTGGGAACATCTGTCTTATGGTTGTAGATAAGGGATGAAATAAGCCCCGGTCTCCCATAGTGCTCCCAGGCTTACTAGGACGAGGAAATTCCCACCTAATAAATTTTGGTCAGACTGGTTGTCTGCTCTCAAACCCTGTCACCTGATTAAATGTTATCAATGATAATGTGTGCCTGAAACTTCATTAGCAATTTTAATTTCTCCCTGGTCCTGTGATCTCACCCTGCCTCCATTTGCCTTGTGATATTTTATTACCTTGTGAAGCATGCGATCTCTGTGACCCACACCCTATTCATACACTCCCTCCCCTTTGAAAATCACTAATAAAAACTTGCTGGTTTAGCAGCTTGGGGGGCATCACAGAACCTGCCGACATGTGATGTCTCCCCCAGACACCCAGCTTTAAAATTTCTCTCTTTTGTACTCTTTCCCTTTATTTCTCAGACCAGCCAACACTTAGGGAAGATAGAAAAGGACCCACGTTGAATATCGGGGGTGGGTTTCTCCCGATAATGGGATAAGCTAAAATATAAACACTCCAATTGGATTTCAGGTGTAGTTTCAGCAAATTGGAAAGGTGTCCAAAGAAATGTCAATGGTCTTAGAAATTCCCAGTCATTTAAAAGGAAAATACACTTCGCTTGATTCCAGAGAAGAATCACAGACTCTCCTAACTTCCAGTCAATGCTCTTGCCACTATCATGTGGCCAATCATCAATACCCTCCCATGATATTTCCTTTATTGAAATAAGGACATGGAAGCCTGGGAGAAAACATCTGAAAGGGAAAAATTTCAAGTATTTTTCTGTCTTTTCATTTCCTCTTTTAGATATGCTCCAGTTAAATTTTAAAAAGTAGTTGTCCTCCAGAGCCACAGACTGTCTTAGTTTTTTGTCTCCCATATAGCCTTGCTAAATACATATTTGTTGATTGAACCTTTAAACTCACAAGTAAAAATTTATTGCACTGTAAAAATCTAAACTCACAGGTAAAAATTTTTGTTCATTCAATCATTATAGATCACGGGCACATTAATTTCTAAATGCCAACATAATGGCTACTAAAAAATTAATTTTAAAGAAGTATTTTGAACATTCTTCAATTAAATTCTTAGTAGATTCTAATCTAATTGCACTGTATATATTATAGCAGTTTGAATCTGCTTGCCTTGATACCCAAGACTGATAACAATTCGTGAGGAAACAAATAGGGCAAGTTATTTTTCCCTCCAACAAGGACTTCCAAAAAGGGCAGGAGAAAGGAAAAAATGAGAGAAAGGAAGAAAAAGAGAAGAAAGGAAAGAGTGTCAGAGGGAAATTCTGATCATTTTTATTCACTGTTAAACATGGTATTTACTACTTAAAGTACCCGTCACATAAAAACTAGAAATGGAAAGTAATTTTTTAAAAAAGTAATGAGTTGGGCACAGTGGCTCACACCTGTAATCCCACCACTTTGGGAGGCCAAGGCAGGAGGATCACTTGAAGCCTGGAATTTGAGACCAGCCTGGGCAAGAGAGTGAGGCCCTCTCTCTACAAAAAAAATTTAAAAATTAGCTAGGGGTAGTGGCTAATTTAATTTTTTTTTTTTTTTAAACAGAGTCTCGCTCTGTCACCCAGGCTGGAGTGCAGTGGCGCCATCTCAGCTCACTGCAACCTCCGCCTCCCAGGTTCAAGCGATTCTCCTGCCTCAGCCTCCTAAGTAGCTGGGATTACAGGTGGATATCACCATGTCCAGCTAATTTTTGTATTTTTAGTAGAGACAGAGTTTCACCATGTTGGCCAAGCTGATCTTGAACTCCTGACCTCAGGTGATCCACCCACCTCCCAAAGTGCTGAGATTACAGGCGTGAGCCACCATGCCCAGCCAAATTCTTTGCAGAGACAGGGTCATTACAGCATCTGTAGTCCCAGCTACTCAGGAGGCTGAGGTGGGAAGATCGATTGAGCCCAGGAGTTTGTGGCTACAGTAAGCTATGATGATGACACTGCACTCCAGTCTGGGTGACAGAGTGAGACTCTGCCTCTAAAAAACAAAACAAAACAAACAGAAAGTAATGCTCAGCTACTTAATGTCTATTTGGCCTTGTAACATCAAAGAATGACTATCACACAAAAACAAGAAAGAGGCAGTATGAAATAATATTGAAGAATCCTGAAACCAAGACTTTTATCCTAGGACTAATCTTTATCAAGTTATAATCTCTCTAGATCTCAGTTCTTTCACCCATAAAATAAAAAGATCACAGACTATATTTTAAGTTCCTTTCTAATCTAAGATTCTTTTTACTGGTTAAATTGGAAAAGCAGGGATAAAGAAGAATGAAATAAAGAATGTTTTGACTGATATATAGTCAATTCTGTTCTAATACTAGTTTTGAAAATGCAAATTTTTTTCCAACACAAGGGATATATTAGGGAACACTTTGAGCATAATTTAACTTTTGCATTTGATTATGTCATTTAATTCACAGGAAACACTAGGTGAATGCAGACAAGTACACTCAGTGGAACCAACCAGCATAGGAATACACATAGTGCATACACACACAAATATATCCACCGGCTTTCTCAGTTCACTGTGTTAGAAGCCACATCCACCCGTTCACCTTTGCTATTATAACTTTTGTTAAGATTTCAGATAATCCTTTTACTACTACAAGCTGCAATCCTTCCAATGCCAGGCCACAAAGAAACTTCAAGTCTTCTGCAAAGTAAACTGCCACATTTATTGTAGTATTTATGCACTTTTAACCATGTAACATATGTAAAATCATGCTACCATTTTTAATCTTTTTTTAATTTTTATTTTTTTCAGAGACAGGGTCTTGCTATGTTGTCCAGGCTGGAGTGTAGTGGCATGATTGTAGCTCACTGTAGCCTCAAACTCCTGGGCTCAAGTAATCCTCCTACCTCAGCCTTTGAGTAGTTAGGACTACAGGCATGAGCCACCATACCTAGCTAATTTATTTATTTATTTTTGTAGAGATGGAATCACCCTATGTTGTCTCAAACTCCTGGCCTCAAGCTATCCTCCTGCCTCAGCCTCCCAAAGTACTAGAATTATAGGCATGAGCCATCATGCATGGCTAATTTTTAATATCTTTTTGTTTTTTTTTTTTTCTGAGATGGAGTCTTGCACTGTTGCCCAGGCTACAGTGCAGTGGCAAGATCTCGGCTCACTACAAGCTCCACCTCCTGGGTTCACGCCATTCTCTTGCCTCAGCCTCCTGAGTAGCTGGGACTACAGGTGCCTGCCACCACGCCCGGCTAATTTTTTGTACTTTTAGTAGAGATGGGGTTTCACTGTGTTAGCCAGGATGGTCTCGATCTCTTGACCTCGTGATCCACCCGCCTTGGCCTCCCAAAGTGTTGGAATTACAGGCGTTGAGCCATCGCGCCTGGCCTAATCTCTTTTTCAACTGACAAAGTTCTTTAAGTATCGTGTCCCTAACTCCGTTTTCCCAACAAGCTTTGTGGTTTTTACTGCATAATAATTTTTTGCAATTTTATATCTTATTGTAGTAGAACTGACTATATTACTGCTTAGGAAAAAAATCAGTGACCAATCTATGTTTTCAAGGATAACAGACGGAGGACAGGCACGGTGGCTCATGCCTATAATCCCAGCTCTTTGAGAGGGCAAAACAATAGGATCGCTTGAGACCAGCCTGGACAACACAGCAAGACTTTGTTTCTAGAAAAAATAAAACTATTAACTGTGCATGGTGATGCATGCCTGTAGTCCTAGCTACTCAGAAGCTTGAAGTGGGAGGATCGCTTGAACCCAAGAATTTGAGGTTACAGTGAGCTATGATGGCACCACTGCACTCCAGCCTAGGTGACAGAACAAGATACAGTCTCTTAAAAAAGAAAGAAAACAGGAAAACTTCAGCAAGCCGGCTTAAGCATTAAAGTCAGAAAAAAATCTTTTTCTGTAAGCTCTCTCCTGAAGAGCTGTTTTTTCCTCCAAGGTTTCATCCACTGACTAGGCAGCTCCTAAATCATATACCAGATTTGGAGCTGGAAGTGTACCATTTACCTTGAAATAGTGAACAAAAATTTGAATTTTTCAAGAACTAAAGAGGGGACACTGAATGCATCTTCCAAATTTAGACCTTGATTCTGGCAGAAAATCTTGGCAATCTTGGCATGTACCCCTGTAAATGCTTCCTGTTCAGTAATGAGATAGTCAATAGCTACTCAATACTTACCATGAAAAAAGATGCAGCAAAAACATTATTTCTGCAATATAGTTATAATGGTACAGTACAAACCACAGAACCTTTACACTTATTCACTCCTAATTATTGATTAGCCCAGAGGTAAAGAAAATAGTGAAATAAAAAAAGTCATACATCTTTCCTCGTTTCCATGCAGAATAGAAACAGGACAGGCTGGAGGACTTAGCACAGAAGCCAAAGCCTGGCTAAAACCTGCCACTCAGAGCTAAAGGGCAGGTAAAAATAATGCTGCTATTTAGCATGCACAAGAAAGATAGAGAATGTCATTGTTTTGTCTTCTTGAATAAACCTGGACAAAAAACCAGGACTTATGCCAAAAGTAACAAACAAAAGCATTGTACGACATGTCCTTCTATACATGGGGCAAAGTCATGGGCATTACAGTCATGATCCTGGCACTATTTCTTAAACAATTAAATGTAACACCCTTTAAAAAATAATTGTGACTTTTGTTTACATACAAATGCACATATCTATGCAAAGGGGAAAAAGTGAAAGGAAAGAAACACCAAAATGGCAACAGTAGTAATACCTGGATAATGAGATGACAGATTGATTTTTTTCTTGTCTATAACTTTCATTATTTTACGATGAATATATATTACTTTTACTATCACAGGAAAACAAATATCTTTTTAAACAGTTAACTGAAAGAGGTAAATCCCTTATCATAGTTCATGTAGAATGAATAGTAAGCCAGAATGAGAGTCAAGTGGATGATGAAAAACAGAGTAGTAAGCCAGCAAACATCCCTGCTACTTCCAAAGGGTCAAAGGTGAGTAGACTGGATTTGGAGAACACCCCACCCCTGACCCCCATGAAGGAAAATTACTGAAACTAGAGCACAAAGGCAACTCTGCAGGAAATCTCATCTTCAGGAATGTGGATGGGTGCAATGACAGACACTATCTATGGATGTCCAACCTTTTGGCTTCCCCGGGCCACACTGGAAGAAGAATTGTCTCGGGCCACACATAAAATACACTATCACTAACAAAAGCTGATGAACTAACAAAAAAGGTCCATGCCTAATTTTCATGATTCTGTCACCACAGATAAGCAAAAAAATCCTCGCATTCAAAGGGCTGGACACAGCTGCCACCCGGCAGACATAAATCACTTGTTTGTCCCTGCTTTTATCAGCCAGCATTTTGGTGATTCCTATTGGCATTCTGAAAAATCATCACCTTTTGGGCAAAGCTCATATAGAGTCATTTAATCAAATTTAACACTGTCTGACAGCAGAGAATATGGAAATATGATATAACTAAGACAACCAGTGATAAAAGCATAAGAAATGTGCAAAAGGCCACTACAGATTTTCTAGCCAGCTTTCTCTCAACAACATTACCACAATGACAATGAATATTCATTACCCATTGAGAAAGCACATAAAAGTGAACTACTGGGTATATGACACTGTCCTAGACACTATGGTGAACACAAAAGTAACAAAGTGCAGTCATTCTCTTCATAGCATTCACACATTTGATGGGGAAAGATATGATATCAGAAATACTTAAATCAGACCAAGATAATTAAATGGCTAAATGAACTGCACACATAAATACTGAAGACACTTAAAGGAAGGTCTGCTCAATATGGACTTAAATAGTTCGCTTCAAAGAGGAAGATAATTTTGACAGTGTTAGAAGAGACACAAGGGTGGTTCAGGCACAGTTACCACTGTAAGCGAAGTCACTGGGGTGGAAAAGGCAATGATGAGTCTGGACACACTGGAATAAAATTACCAGGATGGGGAAAAATAAAAAGAAGGAAGGGGAGAGATTGGGTTTCTTTACCTCAAATCTGTCTAATATACCATTATGAGATTAAGAACACTTGTGCAAGCATAAGAACATTGCATTTCTGCTAAGAGAGATATAGTATCAAATATCACAATTCCAAAGTAGGTGCCATTTTACAGATAGAAACTGAAATTAAACAGAGAAGCTAACTAATTTGCCCAAGGTTATCAAGTTTAGCAACAGAGATGAGATTTGAATACAGGCCTACTCAGCTCTAAAGTCTATGCTCTTTTTTGTACTACTCCATCTTTACTACCTCTTCCTAAAGCAAAGCTCCGATAACATCACTGAATTCATACTGTCCCGCTATGACAGTGTATTTTCCCACCCTTTGACTGCCCAGCATCTCTAGTGATGCCCTGCACTCAGGAGACTCATATCTGCAGATAAAATTAAAATGACCCGTAACAGTCTGCCCTGCTCAAGGGTATTTCCATTGTAACAGGAATCAGAGCCTTAAATTAAAAGAATCAAGCTCCAATATAAACCATGTGGTAGAAATGCCTGTCTTACAAGGGAACAGCTCAAGGCTGTGTCTTTAAGATGTCCATTTTCATAGCTTCTAGTTAAAGCTCATACAGTAAGAATCTCACTCATAAACGCTGAGGGTCTCCATGGAACTCTAACCAGCTCCAATCTGGGCGACAAAAGACCAGATGTGGCTGCAGGTTTGCTTCAAAAGAGAATTGGACATCTCGTTATTTTACATTTTAAGCTTATGACATAAGAAAATGTAAATTAAATATAGCTGACCTTTAAACTGTCACATATTTCTTTAACAGACAGGTTGTCAAAAAATGTGCTTTCTAATCACTCTAGACAATGATCTTACACTGTCTTTGTGACCCGAGAGAGGCATTATGTTTATTACTTCTTACCTTTTCCATTATCAAAGATTTCACAGGCATCAAATGTCAAAAGTGTCATCTTTCAAAGGAACTGAAATAAAATTCGCATGGGATCTCAGAATGTGTAAAGACAAGTAGGGAGAAGATCATGGTCCTGACAGAGGTTGCTCCCTGGCACTCACCACGGAAACAGCCTTCACCGTTCATTTGTTAAAATTGGCATATACTAATAGCTAGGTCAAAGGTCCACCTGATAACTTGAAAGTTCCCCATGGAGGATTTTAATAGGCCAAGGAATTATGAGTTTCGGAATAATGGTTCAAATTTCTACCACAGGAAAACTTCTAGCCTACCCAAAAGCTTCGAAATTAAATTATTCAGAAAATAAAGAGGTTACATTTTACACAGAAAATAAAGAGGTTAATTTGAAAATAAAAGTGATACTGTTTACTCTTTTTCAACAAAAGCTGTTATACCCCTCACCCTAAAAGTATCAGTTTTTTCTAAGACAGGGTCTCACTCTGTTGCCCAGGCTGGAGTGCAGTAGTGGAATCATGGCCCACTGCAGCCTTGAACTCCTGGGCTCAAGTGATCCTCCTGCCTCAGCCTTCTGAATGGCTGGGGTTACAGGCGCAAGCCACCACACCTGGCTTATTTTTTAATTTTTTGTAGAGATACAGTCTTGCTGTGTTGCCCAGGCTGGTCTCAAACTTCTGAACTCAAGCAATTATCCCACCTCTGTCTCCCAAAGTGCTGGGATTACAGGTGTGAGCCACAGCACCCGGCCTTAAAAATTGCTTTCTAAGAAATTCTCATTTTATCAATGCTCTAATATACATGCCAATAGACTTTTAGGCATAGAATTCTTTTCAGAGATGCAAGAAGAGAATGTAGCCCTTACATATCTGGATGGCTCTTCTAGATTCTGGTCATTCATGTCAGTAGGAACAATCCGGGTAGCCAGTGGTCCTTCTGCAAAAGGTTTTGGTAACTGACCTCTGAACTCTGATGGAATGAACTGAAGCTGCCAACTGTCAGAAACACAAGGAAAATAAGAAAAACACAGGGGGATAATATTGCTAAATGTACTTGAAACAAGCAAGCCAGAAAAAATCATGTGAAAAACATTTATCTTGAAGAAAAAATATTTCTGCTAAAACCTCAACCAGGGAGCATAGAGGCAGAGGTCACAAGTCAGTCCAAAATCATTGAGAAATTTACAATTAGCTGTCTCTTGGCCCATTTCACCAACTGTTAGCAGTGAAATTCAGAACCAAATGGTCATATTATCAAAAAACCAGAGAAGTGCCAATGTTTATTGTCAATTACCATGTGGGCAGAGAGACTTATCAAATAAAGCAAATTATCAGGTGTAGAGAAAAAGAATGAAATATGGCACTGAGAACACACTATGGGAGAAATACTTTGTTCCAGAGTAACCCTCAAACATATCTCTATCTATAAAACTATTTCAAATGTAAAAGGCAAAGGCCACAGTCAACACTTAAAAAACAAGTTTTAATTTAATAATTAATGACTGACACAGGGTCTTTATGAAGCATAAGAAACTACTACCCAGTAAAGCTAAGCTAAAGAAGCCAGTTCTCAAATGGAGCAACATGACTCAACCAGATTTCCCTTTAACCTACACAGGACTCTTCTCTGGCCAAACGAAGCAACCTGCAAAGAACTTTAGGGCCTACGCTCTCAGAACCACAGAAAGCATAAAGAAAACTGGTATAGATATTTTAACCACAGCCTTCCCCAGTGTCCATATGATGGTGGAGAACTTTCACTGTTGTTGGATCAAAAATGTCTTCTCTCTTCTAGCTGGAGTTTCTAGACTGCTTTTAGAAGTGGATTAACATGAGGTAATTATAGAAATGTAAATATGAATCCCCAGGAAGAGCCACTGGCAAAAGCCTAGGACCCAGGGGATTTTCAGAAGTTCCCAGACACCTGCAGTTATGGGCAGTAAAGAATGGCTACCTAGACCCATGCCTCAGTCTAATGAGCCCAATGAACACAGGAGGCAGGTACACAGTACACAGGCCTCACAGCTCTCTAAGGTGGTAAATAATTCAATAACTCTCTGTGAAAATTCCAAAAGAAAACAAAAATTCAAAGACACTGACATAGAACTACTCTATTTACTCCTTCATTAAAACCCTGGGAATTAAAGGACAACTTACTTATCGGGAAGAAGGAAGCTGCTGGGAAATCGATACCACTCTTTTCCTACACAGACATTCACAGGTCTGCCTTCTGGGACAGTGTGGATGGTTGGATCTGTAGCAATTCGGTAAAATTCTGGATACAAATCAAGGGGCCCGTGATATCCTGGAAGGGAGAACAGTTAGTGAGAGCCAGAGATGAGTAAGATGAGATTCTGACTTTAATTATACTGCACATTAATGTCACACTCTAAGCCACATGAAATTTAAAAGGCAGGAAGGGCCACAGCTATTCCAGCACGAAGCCTGCTCTACATGTATAAAATGTCTCTCTAGCTGGGAACCTGGTTACAGCAGAGGCCCTATTCTGCCAAAAATAATTGGCTTTCTTGCCCCTTTCTTTATTCTTTCTCCTTTTTAACTTCATTTTCCTTGAGCATATTTTAATATTTTAATATTATGGATCCAAACAATGATTATAAGAAAGAATATAATCAGAAGTTAGCCCAAATTTGCATTTTAAGTTTAAGACTTCCTTAATTTACCAGCATTCATTAAAAGAAAAAAAAAATAGACAAAAAAATGTACAGTTAATCACACTAAAAGGAATTCTCAATCTTCTCTTCAATCCTAAGATGTAGAAGTCACATCCCACTCATTAATATTAAGTCTACAGGTTCTCTTTTTAGAAATGGCTTCTTAGCGTAAGCCAAATGTGTATTATATAATCATGAATCAAGTAAAACCTAAGGGGAAGCGACTCGTCAGTGTAGGTTAAGATATTCTTAGAAGGTCTACCTCTGAACAGTGCCACAGAGCGAGAAAACGACAAAAGCCCAAACAGGAAGACAGTTCCTAATGCCAGCCAATTCGACGTCACAGTATAGTGCTCCAGGCGGTATCGTTGAAACACAAAGTGGTAACATTTCTGGAAGTACAGAAAACTGGCTGATAAAGGAAAATATAACTTGTAGAATAGACATAATTACAAGACATCACAGTAACATCAAAAGCGAAGCCAAAAAAGAGGTTCTATTAGGGATCTGAGCATTTGCAAACAGTGAGGTACCTACTCCAAACTCTAAGATAAAAGCCAGCTCCTCTAAGACTACCTGCAGTCTTGGCCAGGCAGAGGGCTTGCCAACAATAAAATCTCACTAGCTGCATAGGAAAATTATTTGAATATTTTTCTAGCATTTATAGTCCTAATAAGTTATTTTTTTAAGTATTTAAGCAATGGTTTTTTGGTAGTTTTGACATATAAAGTATTTCAATTTGTTTTTGATACAATGAGTACTAATCTTTACTATCAAAGTTTTTATAAAAGCTTTTAGTATCAAAAAAAAGGTCTCATGACCAAATAAGAAAAAAGCATTCCCCTTACAGAACACTAGGCACATGCTCTTAATTATATGCTAAACGACTTTGCAAACTAGATGAATATAATATAAACATGCATGCATGAATTCTGCTGTCTTTGAGTTCCTTCTACTCAGACTTCTTCCCTTCCTTCCTTCCCTTCTAGACAGAAACTACTTTCAGAAAGCAATTTTCCAATATATAACAAATGGCATAAATCTGTTTGAACCCTTTTCATATTTTTTGGAATCTATCCTGAGGAATCAATCCAAATATCTAAATGAAGATACTTATCCTAGCAGTATTTATAATACTGAATAAATGAGCAACCTAAATTCTACCATGAATTATATCCAATAATTATATTATACAAAATCAAGTCAATATATTACATATTACATAATAATGTCATATATTATATCTGATTCTGAACATTCTACAGCTACTAAAATGATAACCACAGAGAATGTTATAATATTAAATTAGAAGGGCTATAAAGTTACATGTATACTTATCACAACTATAACAAACCTTGGTATATGATATACAAAAATACTGGGAGGAGTTTTTGTTAGGTTAATGGGACTAATTTTTCTTTTACCACTTCCTGAATTATCTGCAATAAAGTTCAATTACTTTTATAATTAAAATTATTTTCCAAAACTATCAACTAATATTGATGAACCTTGAAAACATTATGTTAAGAGAAGCCAGTCACAAAAGACCACATATCGTATGTTTCCATGTATAGGAAATGTTCAAAATAGGCAAATCTGTAGGAATAGAAAGTAGAGTAATGGTTATTTAGGATTGGGGAGATATGGGAAAGGAATGGTGGAACAAAAGCTAAAGGGTACAGGCTTTTTGATCTAAAACTGACTGTGGTGACAGTTGCACACATCTGTGAATAGACTAAAAACCACTGAATCATACCCTTTAAATAGGTAAACTATATGGTTTGTGAATTATATCTCAAAAAACCTGTTAAGAAAAAAACCTATCATCCTAATTATTTTTTTTCTGCCAACTGCAAATGGTAGCAGAGGGCAATACAGGGTTCTGAGGGTACTGAAGCCGTAAGTACAGAGTTGTTCAAACAGAGTTAAGATGAGCTCTGCCAGAGAATTGACCTGGGCAGGTTTTCAACCAGGATTACAAAGTGCCCCATACTGTGAACTGCCTGCTGTGATCCCAAACTCTTGAGCAAGTTTTGTTATGATCTAGCAGTTCAAAGAGCAGACGTTCCATTACCTCTGCCACAGAATGGAATTCTGCAATTGGATTCCTGTTGGTAACAGAGGCAAAGTAACACACAAATTAACACTGCAAACATGCAATCAGCAAATATGAGTACGGTAAACAGCTAAGCAATCAATATAAGAAGCTTTAATAATATGATCTATATCAGGTTTAATGTTATGGATAAAATATCTTAGGTGGAAGCATTCTGTAATTTGCACTTAAGTTTTGTGAGCAATTATTTAATAAGTAAAAAAGAATGAGGCAGATATACTTCTCCCTGAAACTTACCTGAAGTGCAGAGAGAGCCACGGCACCACAGAGACATATAAGTGGATATACAGGGAAAAGAAATCTCTCCTCTTTGTGAGGCTGGATGAAGAAAATTATAAACCAAATATACATTGGAGCCAAAGTAAGCCAATATGGGTGGCCTAAATTCTGAACTGCAAGACACAGAAAAATATTCATCTTTCATTATATTAGAACAAAATGACGTATTTAGTTTCAGTGTTATCTTGATCTCATATTTGGGAGTATGCCCTAGGACACTCCACAAAATGTTTCTACTCTTGTATTCACACTTTCTCCAATGCAATAAAGGCATCAAAAGGAGAGAGGAATATACTCCTTAGCTCTCCCAAGAGATCTAAACTCTAACAACAAGCACAATACTAGATTTGGTTAGGACACAAATGAACGTAAAGTTAATGGCTAATAGAACTTAATAAATTCCACATTAGATGAAGAAAAAAAAAGCCGTCTCCTTTAACGAGTCCTGCCACTAAGACGAAAGGTTCCTGAGTTTAACCAAAAACATAACATAAATTCATTTCTTGGGTTTTAATTCTGATGTTGTGTTTAATACATGAATCCTCTTATCTATACACCAATCAGTCTGTTCAAATAGCCATGGATCAAAGGAAAAAAAAAATTGTTGGATTCTCAAACTCATTACTGGTTTTCATCAAGCCACAAATGACAGAGTTTGCTTCAAAGCAAGCATAAAAATGCTCTTAAAGGAAGTTCAGTGATTGTTTTCTCTCCATTTTTTGCAATATGCATCCACTCCAGATCCCCAAATTGGAACAAAAATGTACTTAAAGCATGTGAAAGAATTAAAGGAATGTAATGAACACGAAAACCCAAGAACCTGCTGGAAAGTTCCTGTGGTTAGGTACATGAGCAATGAGTGATAAGCCTGCAACCCACAGTGAAGGCATCTCCTACTGCGTTTACCTGAGCGATAATGAGCAATGCAAACGCAGGCAAATGGTAGATAGACAGCGCCACCTGGTGTCCACCATGTTAACGGTAAGCTACAAGATCAGGACTATCATCAAGACCCTCTTTAGCTATGCCTAATTTAGCATTCCTAGGCTATCAGTATCACCGCAGAAATTCTTTAGGAATGATAAAAATTCTTGAACTACAATAACAAGATTTTTTTTCAACTTTTGCTCTAAGATATTATGGGATTTTAGATTAATTAGATTATTTAGATATTTAGGATATATACCTTTCTAGGTAGTATATTTTAAGGCGGAGGGTTTTTTTTGTTTGTTTTTTGAGATGGAGTCTCTCTGTCGCCCAGGCTGGAGTGCAGTGGCACGATCTTGGCTCACTGCAACCTCCACCTCGCAGGTTCAAAGATTCTCCTGCCTCAGCCTCCTTAGTAACTGGGATTACAGGCATACATCAACACACCAGGCTAATTGCTGTATTTTTAGTAGAGATGAGGTTTCACACTGTTGGCCGTGCTGGTCTTGAACTCCTGACCTCAGGTGATCCACCTGCCTCAGCCTCTCAAAGTGCTGGGATTACAGGCGTGAGCCACCGTGCCTGGTCTAAGGTGGGGTTTTTTAATTAGAATAAAATAAATCCATTTATTGTCCACAAGTAAATGGTCCTTTTCTCTTCTGTACCTTAAAGGATAACGAGTAATCCTTTTTTTTAATAAGGCAAAAAATTTTGAAATGTCCTCCATAAAATATACAAAATCACAACCACAGCTAGATATGATGAAATCATGGGTAATTTATTTCCTGCTTCTTTATAATTTTCTATGGTTTGGGGGACTTTTTTTTCTCTTCAGACAGGGTCTCGCTCTGTCACCCAGGCTGGAGTGTAGTGGCGCAACCATGGCTCACTGTAGCCTTGACCTCCTAGACTTAAGCAATCCTCCCATCTCAGCCTCCCAAATAGCTGGGACTACAGGTGTGCACCATCACGCCTGGTCAATTTTTAAATTTTTTTGTAGTGACAGGGTCTTGCTCTCTCACCCAGGCTGGTCTTGAATTCCTGGGTTCAAGCAATCCTTCCACCTCATCCTCCCAAACTACTGGGATTATAGGCATGAGCCACCGTGCCTGGTCTTTTTTCTCTTAAAAAGGTATTGGTTCTATTGTAAAAATCCCATTAAAATATAAAGAAAAAACCAGAAAATGTTTGTTTTCTTACTAGGTAGATATGTGCATACCTTATGCATTTTAAATCAATTTTTATACTTAAATTTTTATCATACTGTAGGGAACAGCTTAATATTCTGGTTTTTTACTGATTTTACAAGCATTTCCAAATTTTCCAAAAGCATAAATAATTATTATTGTTTTTAAAAACAGAGACACAGGTCTCACTATGTTGCCCAGAGTGGTCTCGAACTCCTGGGCTCAAGCAATCCTCCCACCTTAGCCTCCCGGGCAGCTGGGACTATAGGCATGTGCCACTGCTCCCAGCTATCATAAATTATTTTTATAGTCAGAAAAATAGCTATTTTCAAAAAAAGAAAAAGTGATCCTTAAGAAATAGAAGGGATAGAGGAATAAGTTAACACCTCAAGAGAGCAAACAGCTGAGTCTAAAATGTGGGACATTATGCAAGATGATGGCCTGGTTTCTTTAAAGAAATCTTTGAAAGAAAAAAAGTAAGATGGGGGTCTTCTTAAAAAGCTTAAGACGCGAAATTCAGTATGTGACCCTTGTTGAGATTCTGCTTTTAAACTAACTATAAAAGGCTATTTTTCAGACAATCTAGGAAATCAACTGGGTATTAGATGGTATTAAGAAATTACTGATAATTTTGTTAGGATAATGGCATTACGGCTATGTTAAAACAAAAGTCCTAACACCAAAAAAAGTGACTCTGAAGGCTACTCTAATATTCTTATAATAAAATGAACTCATTATAAACCATTAACAGTAGAAAAGCAGAATGGAGGTGGGATGGGGGAACTGATCATATGGCATCCAAATCAGACTGAAAAGTCTGAAATTAAATCTTTTTCAAAACCTCATATGAATTTCTGCTCAAATCTGTCTTCCATAAAAGAAACGAGAGGCACTAGATATCCAGAGCCACGACAACTTGAGAAAACACCAGCTGTGCACTACAGAATCAGAGCAAGCAAAGCAAATGACAAACCAAACTTTCTCCAATAAGGCAGACACAGAAACAAAAAGGAACAAAGAAAAGCATCACGCTTCTGAGGAAGTCCAAAGCTTCCTGTACTTCAATGTCAAATTTGGGGAAATCCCTCTATGGTTCAGATTTTATCCTTTTGTTTGAAAAAATCTCATGGATTACCTTAAGCAACCTATCAGGTTAATACACACTTCTTTAAAAGACAGAAAACTCAGATAGGCTTGTTCTCTTCTGAGATTTTTTTTTTTTTTTTTTTGAGATGGAGTTTTGCTCTTGTCACCCAGCTGGAGTGTAATGGCGCAGGATCTTGGCTCACTATAACCTCTGCCTCCTGGGTTCAAGCAATTCTCCTGCCTCAGCCTCCCTAGTAACTGGGATTACAGGCGCCCACCACCACATCTGGCTAATTTTTGTATTTTTAGTAGAGATGGGGCTTCACTACGTTGGCCAGGCTGGTCTTTAACTCCTGACCTCAGGTGATCCAACCGCCTTGGCCTCCCAAAGTGCTGGGATTACAGGCGTGAGCCACCGCACCCGGCCTCCTTCTGAGATTTTATAAACATTTTTACTTCCCTGGGTGATTGTGTAAATTATATTGACTTCCTCACTTAAAGCAATAATGAAGCTCTTCCTCCTGTCAATTTAATTCACCCCAATGTACCAAATCTTCACAAGGGTTCAACAGATCAACAAATACAGACTGAAAATTCAGTAAGCCAACCATTTCCATAGGAAGAATGTGGAAAATGAAGTAAGTATGATTTTCCTTCAGTTCTTGGTATACATCATTACTTGCTCTTTCCTCCCAAAACACCTATCTGGTATCAAGGTATCTCTTACACCACTCACCATGGTATCTCTTAGACCACTCACCATGAAATCTCTGCAGCAAGTATTCCATAAGAGAAGTCAGTGGTAGGACTAGGAGAGCCAAAGCAAAGCCTACATTGAAATTCAGAAATCCATTAATTAAATAGAAATACCAGGGTTCTGTACCTGAGGGAGACATAAAGGTAAGAAATCATTAGTGGACATCTTTAACACCTGTTACGGTGCTTGACATAAAATGTTCTTTGTTTGAGTAACACTGATGATCCTATGTCTCATGGGAATGAGAGTCCACAGCCCACTCTTCCCATGCTAAGTCACACAAAAGCAGCACAAGAGCACAAGATGGAAGAGAATGGGACTGGTCATGAGGATTTAGGGAGAAATCAAGTTTCAAATATTTTCTATACTGTATTTT
>NW_012101721.1:1436895-1437466 GCF_000951045.1 Mandrillus leucophaeus
GAGTGACTGAAATCATCTTGCTCATGTGTGAATAGTTTCTACCTAAAATCCAACCAATGCTGTAAAAATGTTTTTATAAAGAACTCAATATTCAATCTTTTTGCCTCAGCAGTCCCTATATTTGACATTCCATTTGTCAGAAATGTATCCCCCTAGCATTTACTAAGGACACTCCTACTCTTCCTTCCAGGCTCAGCTGAAGAGCCACACCTTTCTTGACACCACCAGAGGGACTCACTCTTGCTCCTATGATTCCCTATCTTTCCCCTGTAGCACATAAGACACTGTCCTGTAATTATCTGTTTGTGTGTCTGCAGCCTAATTAGACAGTAAGTACTATGAGGACACAAGATTAATGCTCAAAAGCAATTTATTCAATTTTTTTTTTTTTTTTTTTTTTGAGACAAGGTCTTGCTCTGTCACCCAGGCTGGAGTGCAGTGGTGCAGTTTCAGCTCACTGCAACCTCTGTCTCCTGGGTTCAAGCAATTCACGTGCCTCAGCCTCCCAAGTAGCTGGGATTAAAGGCGAGCACCACCCCGCCCAGCTAATTTTTATAATTTTAGTAGAGAC
>NW_012101721.1:1438776-1442398 GCF_000951045.1 Mandrillus leucophaeus
AGGATGGTCTCGATCTCCTGACCTCGTGATCCGCCCGCCTCAGCCTCCCAAAGTGCTGGGATTACAGGCGTGAGCCACCGCGCCCGGCCTATACTGTATTTTCTATACTGACCACTATATCTAGCCCAAATTGCTATGCCCAAATGGAACTAATACTTTTGAGAACCACCAAATAATTTAAATAGCTTTAGAGTCACAAAAGGCTAAAATAATAAAACTGCCATTTCAATTTAACTATTCTCTCAACATCGTGCAGACCAAAGGAAAGAGTGATAAAAGAACTTAGCTGGTGGCTGGGTGTGGTGGATCATGCCTGTAATCCCAGCTACTAGGGAGGCTGTGATGGGAGGACTGCTTGAGCCTAGGAGGTTAAGGCTGCAGTAGACTGTGCCACTGCACTCCAGCCTGGGTGACAGAGTGAGACCCTGTCTCAAATAAAAATAAAAATAAGGAACTTACTTTGAGCTATTCAGGCCTGTCCCATTTTGTTTTCACCTGTTTGTCCCATTTACATTCTAGCATCTTTCCCCTTGATATGCTCAACCACTATTTTATAGTCGCGTACATTGGGCAACATGTGTTTGGTAAAAAGCAACAACCTGTTTTTCTTAGATCATGTTCAGAGACCCAGGCCTTGCTCAGAAGCTTTAAGGATTCAGAATGAAGCAAAATCACTAAAAACACAAGCCTCACTCACACTCGTTTTTATTCTTGAACTCAAAATCCTTACACCCTTACACCCAAGAGAAGCAGACCCCCTCTGCACATTTAGCAGGTTTTTCATCTGCTTTTCCCCTCTGTATGATTACTTCAATCAAGCAGTGAATGACACATGCGGGTTTTAATCACTGTGTGTTGTGACACCCGCCTTGCACCATAGCAATTTCCTGCAATCAGCATTGCTTAAAAGGGTAATCAGAAGGCAGAGGAATAGTCAGAAAAACCTGACATTCTTGCAGCTTGCACAGCAAAATAAGATTAGAAACCAAACCCATAATGCTAGAAACATTTAGGGGAGAAGTAAGAGGGAGGGAGGTTACACTGAGGGAGGTTACACTAAGGAAGAGTTCAAGTTCAACTGTGTGTCACTTTTGGGGGAAGCTCACTCCTTCCTGTCTCAATACAATGATACAGATTATTCATGAACAGAGGTCCTATTCCAGGCCCAGTTCATCAGGGACATTTTAATCTTGTATTCTTTACAAATATGCATTTGGGTTATAGAAAACCAATGGATGATTTTATTCTCAAATAAAAAATGTCTTCTCTGAATCTTAATTAGAATTTAACAACATTTTTTAAACTGAGTCCTTTAGAATCCAATTTCCAGAGAGGTAAGCTTTTGCACAATCCTCTCCTGACCACCAGTGTGGAGGCAGTGCTAGCAACCTCTGACTCACCTTTTTCTTAACAGGATTCTGGAAATCTGAGCTTGTGAAGAAAAACCATAAAGTGACCAGACAGAAAGGGAGTTATCCTTTCTATTATCTATTGCAGATGTTAAGCACCAATAGGAAGAGTCACTTGTCTCTTTGATATTTGCAAACATAGACTGTTTTTTTCAGGAAAGCACTTTAGCTTCCAGAAAATATTTGTCTCTAACACAACTTACTATACCTTCCTGTTAGAGCTATCTTTTTATCTAGGTATACTGTACTCTGAGAAGAGGAAACAAAAGTATTAAGTTGGTAAATGCAATCATTTTTATGTGTTCAGAGCTCATAAATCAATTTTCCAACTAGGCTGTGAATATTTCATAATAGACTGTTATTTCCCTGAAAGATGGGGCAAAAACTGGGGGATAAGCCAACAGTGAAGAAGGTTCAAGTGTCAACAGTCTTAAAAACAAGGGCAAAAGGGAACAAAAAGAGTGACTTCTCTCAGCCAGAGTCCTCCCCCGCTTGATGACACATCTGCCTTAGGAAAGGAAAGGGTATAAACTTTTATCTCTTTCCAGGGAGATATTTAATGCTGCTGCTCAGAAAACATCAGAGCTGAACTATGCAAAAAACCATGTCAGAATGACAAGCTAAGCGCTGAACTGGTACAAGATGTTTAGGTGAAGGAAAGCTGGCAGCAGGGTCTCTGTAGGGGGTGACTCACCCATCTTCCTCTTTATGGAAAGTGCCTCAAGTCCTTTCAATCAAATGAGCTAAGGGAAGCTTTCAAAGAAGCTAAAAGAAGGGATAATGTTTACTGCTCCATAGATTGAACGAAGAAGAACTACTTCCCAAAGTTATAATTTTATAGAACTGTAGGAACTAAATCATAGTAAGTCATCCTTATAAATGTCAAATTTGTACCACCGAGAGGGAAAAGCCACTAAGGTTCAAGAGAGATGATTAACAGAAGAGCAAAGGCTCTAGAACAGTTCTGGCTGGCAGTGAATTCTAAGAAGGACTGATAAGACCCCACTGGGGCTTCTTCCTCTGCCACTGCAATTATGGAAACCTGTGGGCCTCCCAACAGAGGGCATTTGTGGGTATCGTCTGAATCTTTCCATCCAGTGATCAGACAGATGTTGATAAAACATATAAACAGGCAATGGGATCCTGTCCTAAGCTGCAAAGTGGCATCCTGAGCAGACTCACTGTTCTTTCTGAGGCAAGAGCGTTTCCTGTAAGTGTATTCCCATGCCTTCTCCAGGCCTGTGCACTCCTCAGCAGAGAGCACCACTCTTCACTCACCAGACAAAAATACTTGCCAACATCAACATCTGAGAACTTGAAAAGTTATGAGGGGCAAAATCAGTGCCAAGACCAATCACTTTCTTTTCTGCAACACTAAATTTCACCTCTTGATCTCCGACCCCACAGAGATGTTTTGCCTAAGACTTCACAATTCTAGTCTATCCTCTAAATTTTCTAAGCGCCAAGTATTCTTTACCTTATCCAAACACTCCTTCTTTCTTCAACAAAAGGGTCTAGTACGGCGCTCCCATGTGAAAGAGAACTTGCCAGTGTGCATGTCACTCTGCCACTCAAGCTCACTAGGGGCTCCTGATCACTTTCCAAGCCAAAATGCACAAACCTTCAAAGGTATAATTTTCCACCTATTCTATAGATTGGATCCTATCTTCTGCCACCCTCAACTCATGCTCTGTTTTTGTAAGCTTATTCTCTGGTAAAGTCTCAGTAGTCACACTCCAGGGTTTTTGCTAAGGGTCTTGTTTTTGGTGGAAAGAACACGGGCTTTGAAGTCAGACAACACTGGACTCTCATCCCACTTTTGCTACTTATTTAACTATGTGGCATATTCCCCACCATCTCAATCTCAGTTTCTTCATCCAGGAATAAAGATAAATAAGGCCTGTCTCAGAGTTTTTTGAGGAGAAGAAGATGGTATGTGAATAACTTCTGACACATAGTAGGCACTCAATAATCAGAAGATACTGTAATTAATATCTTTGAAAATTTACTCCCTTTACTTCCCCGGCTTCAAATGAAAGGTGTCAGCTCAAGTCTAGAATGTCTCACTAATACGTGCTACCTAGCCAGGAAAGTGTAGAAAGGTCCCTTTGAAAACCCCAAGAAGTTCATGACCAGCCTGACCAACATGGAGAAACCCCGTCTCTACGAAAAATATAAAATTAGCTGGGCCTGGTGGTCCATGCCTGTAATCC
>NW_012101721.1:1443063-1452234 GCF_000951045.1 Mandrillus leucophaeus
GGTTCAAGCAATTCACGTGCCTCAGCCTCCCAAGTAGCTGGGATTAAAGGCGAGCACCACCCCGCCCAGCTAATTTTTATAATTTTAGTAGAGACAGGGTTTCACCATGTTGGCCAGGCTGGTCTCGAACTCCTGGCCTCAAGTGATCCGCTCACCTTGGCCTCCCAAAGTGCTGGGATTACAGGCCTGAGTCACTGCACCTGACCTTCAATGTTTCTTTAACTGAAGTCCATTTGTCCATCCATTCAAGAAATATTAATAGGCTTAGTATGTTCTTATATATGAGAAATAGCACTAAGAGATATATGCAAAAACTATCAGCACAATGCATTTTTTTCCTGTTTTTAAACTTTTTTTATTTTAAGTTCTGGGGTACACATGCAGGACGTGCAGGTTCGTTACATAGGTAAACTTGAGCCATGGTGGTGTGCTGCACAGATCAACCGATCACCTAGATATTAAGCCCAGCATGCATCAGCTATTATCCTATGCTCTCTCCCGCTCTCCCTCCCTCCGTCCCCCTCCACAGGCCCCAGTATGTGTTGTTCCCCTCCGTGTGTCCATGTGTTCTCATCGTTCAGCTCCCATTCATAAGTGAAACGTGGTGTTTGGTTTTCTGTTTCTGTCTTAGTTTGCTGAAGACAATGGCTTTCAGTTCCATCCATGTCCCTGCAAAGGACATTATCTTGTTCCTTTTTATGGCTGCATAGTATTCTATGGTGTATACCACACAATGCATTTTTAATTTTCAGATAAGAAACTGTGTGCTTAACATAGCTAATGAGGCACCTGGAGCAGGAGACTCTTGTAAAACAGCCAAAACAATGCCAAATAGTGCCCAACATGTAATAAAGTGAAAGAGCTAGCATTTCCAATACAAAAGACATGCTATTTCGCTGTCTGACAAGTTTACTACCTCAAAACATCTAGTAAAATACAAGTCTTTTATATATACGAATGGACTCACCAATTATAATAAAATTAGCTGACAATCATGAAGTACTTTTTTATTTAAAAAGTATTTTATTTATATCTATTATAGTATTCTTATTTGGTATCAAGAAAATCTCAAGCTAGCACCACAACAGGTCTAATAAAAGTGATTCTAGGATACCATAGTAAATGACACACTAACGTAACCCAATTTATTCTTGACAGATCTTTACTGTAAATCTGGACTATACAAGGAATTCCTACTCCTAAGATGGAAGAAGTATTCTCTCTGCAGGGCTCCTAAACCAAAAAGGAGTTAACACTCTAAAAGAATGGAAATCAGGCCGGACATGGTAGCTTATGCTTGTAATCCCAGCACTTTGGGAAGCTGAGGTAGGCGGATCATTTGAGGTCAGGAGTTCGAGACCAGCCTGGCCAACATGGTGAAATCCCCGTCTCTACTAAAAATACAAAAATTAGCCAGGCATGGTGGTGGGTGCCTGTATCCCATCTACTCAGGAGGCTAAGGCAGGCGAATAGCTTGAATCCGGGAGGCAGAGGTGGCAGTGAGCAGAGATCGTGCCACTGCACTCCAGGCTGGGTGACAGAGTGAGATTCTGTCTTAAAAAAAAAAGAATGGAAATCAGACAAAAATTCTTTTCACCAAATTCAAAGATGAGGTAAAGGCACACAAATCCTGCCATCAAGGAACAACTCCCTGAAGTCTGGCTGACTGCAGCACTGTATCAGTCCTAGTCACGGTTGGTAAGGCAATTCTCTCTGTTTCAACAAAGTTTTTGCTACCCCCAGGAAAGTGCTCAGTTTCTATACACCCAAAATAGTAAAATCTGAACTGAAGCTATCCCAGGTTCATTAAAGTAGGCAGAAAGAAGTTCCAAGGACTCTTTCCCAGTAAAACGCTGACTGAAATGAACAGCAAATGCCAGTGTCCCAGGAAAGACTGGCCACTGCTCTACTGGATCTCAAAACCTACCGCAGGGGTTCCTGAATGACCCACTGTTAAACTAGCACTGTAAACTGAAATCAGAATTTATTCCTTCTTTCCTACTTTCCCTACCAGTCTGATAATTCCTATATTTAAGAGTTTCATCCCTGGGCATAGTGGCTCATGCTTGTAATCCCAGCACTTTGGGAGGCCGAGACTGGTGGATTACCTGAGGTTAGGAGTTGGCAACCAGCCTGGCCAACATGGCGAAACCCGGTCTCTACTAAAAATACAAAAATTAGAAGGGTGTGGTGGCGGGCACCTATAATTCCAGATACTCAGGAGGCTGAGGCAGGAGAATTGCTTGAACCCAGGAGAAGAGGCTGCAGTGAGCAGAGATCACGTCACTACAGCCAGTCTGGGTGACAAGAGTGAAACTTCGTCTCAAAAATAAATAAATAAATAAATAGAGAGAGAGAGATTCATCAATCCAGAGGGATACAAAAACATCTGTCACTTTCATAAGTCTCTCACAAAAGGGTTTTATAAATAAGGAGTCAGAATATCAGTAACCCATTATAAAGGTGGAGAAGTCAATTTTTCAAAATTAACATAAATTAACTCAATTTATTCACCCATACAGAGTAGATACTGTGTTTCTAATAGGCCCTCTGTGAAACAATTTCTACTGTGCAATCTAGATATAAGATCTTTTATTGTCTTGTGAAATAGAATAAAATTTTACAAGTAAACTAAAACAAGAGGCAACCACAAACATGCAAACTCTCCCTAGCTAAAGGGAGACATCTAGAGGCAAAAGCTTAACACTGGGGCCTTTTCTCACATCCCTGGGGGTCTTAGAGCCATAAAGGAGCTTTTTTAAAGTTCTTTCACTTAGTAATTACTCTCTAACTGTGCAGTTTGCGAATTCAATCCACTGAACAAAGCACTGCTTATCTTAACCTATTACTTGCCATCTAGAATAATACTCCCAAAATTCCAGGAGACTCAAGTAAATCTCATTCATATTCTTACTTTAAATCTCCTTATTCAATCTCTTGGCTCTATTGGCAAAATGGCACAGCAAATGATGGACATGGCTAGTGATAAGATTTAAAGTGACCTGCTTCATAGCAGAACCCCAAAGCAAGCACTTATACAGAATGTTCCAAGATCCTCAAAAGATTAAGGCCGAAGAAACTATAATTATTTTAATGAAAAAACTGCCTCTCTCATGAAATGTTTGCTGACCTTGCTGATTTGATCCAAAAGATCTCTAGCTCATCCCCCAATTACTGTAACTAACTCAAATTCCTTCAGGGGCCAAATGAAACTGGCTGGTGGAGTGAAAGGCATCAGGGAAGCAGTGGAGATGGGGTAAACTGAAGACTGCATCCCCAGACTAAAGGCATTCCATTTTTTCTCTTAACCCTAAGCTCATCAACTTCCTTACCCTCCCATGCTGACCCCACACCAGCCCCATTCACTATAACTTTGTCTACAGATTTTCCAAACTTTCTCCCCAAATGCTGGAATTGAAGTAAAGCAAATCTGGAAGAGAAAAAGTAACATCAAATGTGTGTATATATAGAAAATGTCTGGGCCAGGCATGGTGGCTCATGCCTGTAATCCCAGCACTATGGGAGGCCGAGGCAGGTGGATCACCTGAGGTCAGGGGTTCAAGACCAGCCTGGCCAACATGGAGAAACTCTGTCTCTACTAAAAATACAAAAAAATTAGCCAGACATGGTGGCGGGCTAATAGCTGTAACCCCATCTATTCAGGAGGCTGAGGCAGGAGAATTGCTTCAACCCGGGAGGTGGAGGTTGCAGTGAGCCAAGATCATGCCATGGCACTCCAGCCTAGGCAACAAGAGTCTAACTCCATCTCAAAAAAACAGACAAACAAACAAAAAAAAATGTCTGGGGTATACTCCCATGTGTTAGTAATAGTTATATGGATATGAGAGTATTATGCTTTTATTTCTTCTCCTATCATACCGATTTTTTAATAAGAAGAGAAAAAAGTAACTTTTAATTAAAAATAAAAAAGCATCAAAAGCCATAGCATACCCAGAGTCCTCAAAATTCTGAAAGTGAAAATAACAAACAGGAAAAATAGAGAGCCAGTATTGGAATATCACATTAATCAAGCAGAAATATTTGAGTGGCTACGTGTCATCATTGTGCTATACTCAGATGTCATTTTTAAATAGGAAAAGATAAAATCAGCAAAGAACTGCTATATGTAATGAAATGAGGCAACTGAATTAAAATGTTGAAGTTCAGGCAATTAAGCCATCTCCTAACACTTGCCCAAATTTCACAAAGCCTTACCATAAAGATCAGGTCCATGAGGAGTAAAGACATTATACAAAACAATGTTGAGTGGTGCAATCACCAACTTCCCATAATAGTAGCTGTCAATGACCACCACAGGCACCTAAAACAGAGCAGAAAATAGTTTTGCTCTGGAAACATTCTCAAAATGCTAATAGTATAAACCTGAGAATGAAAAACAGAATAAACTCCTAATGTTCCTTTTTTCACATCAAAGTTGCTTTCATTACAACTTTAGGACAAAACAAGTAAAAAAGAAAACTCACCAGAAAGAGTATGAGGGCCACCAGCGACCAATGAAAGAAACTCTTCCACCTGTGTTTCATGACCAGCAAATCAAAGGCGATGGGTAAACTATTTAACAGAGAAACAGACAGTGGGGAGTTAAATAAATACTGACAGAGACAGGTCAGATTCACACCTACCTCAAGCTGAACTGAATAAAATGCCTCTGTCAGTTATAGTGAGGGAAGAAACCTGGTATGTGAGAGGATGTCCTCACAGGACCCATCAGAGTGCTCTGTATCCCATGGATGCACAAGAAATAGAATTACTGAGCTGCTGGAATTAATTCCATTTGATACATATTTATGGGTAATGGAAATTTAAAATATAAGTATATGTGCCCTACTGTCTTTTTTTTTTTTGAGATGGAGTCTCGCTCTGTTGCCCAGGCTGGAGTGCAATGGCGTGATCTCGGCTCACTGCACATTCCACTTCCCAGGGTGATGCCATTCTCCTGCCTCAGCCTCCCGAGTAGCTGGGACTACAGGTCCCCGCCACCAGCCCTGGCTAATTTTTTGTATTTTCAATAGAGACAGGGTTTCACTGTGTTAGCCAGGATTGTCTCGATCTCCTGCCCTCACAGTCCACGTGCCTCGGCCTCCCCAAGTGCTGGGATTACAGGCGTGAGCCACCGCAGCCGGCCTATGTGCCCTACTTCTTACACCCACCCTGCCAAAGAAGTAAGTACTAACCTCTCCCTTCCATGATTTACTAGGATTTTAGTAATAATGTTATTACAGACTTTTTTTTTTGAGACAGGGTCTCACTCTATTGCCCAGGCTGGAGTGCAGTGGTACAATCTCGGCTCACTACCACCTCCATCTCCTGAGTTCCAGCATTCTCCTGCCTCAGCCTCCCAAGTAGCTGGGACTTACAGGCACACGCCATCAGCCCCAGCTAACTTTTTTTTTTTTTTTTTTTGAGACAGAGTCTCACTCTGTCACCTAGGCTGGGTGTAGCGGCATGATCTTGGCTCACTGCAACCGCCGCCTCCTGGGTTCAAGCGATTCTGCTGCCTCAGCCTCCCAAGTAACTGGGACTATAGGCACGCACCACCACACCCCACTAATTTTTTTGTATTTTTAGTAGAGACAGGGTTTCCCCACGTTGGCCAGGCTGGTCTCAAACTCCTGACCTCAGGAGATCTGCCTGTCTCACCCTCCCAAAGTGCTGGAATTACAGGCATGAGCCACCATGCCTGGCCCCATTTTTGATTTTATATGGCATCATCATCTCTATCATTGATTTAGCAATGTTGTGTGCTGTCATAGTATCTCTTCTGTGATTTGAGCCTTCATGTTGTTACATAAATTCTGCATTAACATTTTGTTTTTATTTTTTGTCACCCCAACTCCTTCCATTTCCATAGTACCTGTATTTCTCCTTTGATAAGTCATACTTTTAATTACTTGTCCAATATCTGTCTTTCCTACTAAACTGTTAAGTTCCAAAAGGGCAGGAAGCATGACTATCTAATATCTAAAATATCAGTAGTATCTAGCACAAAGCATTCAATGAATGACAGTATACTGATTGCTAACTGACTGTGATCCTGAAATCACTTATCTTGGTAAAGGTGGACTCATCGAAATGTGGCACCCAAGAGCTATTTGAGGAACTCAGTGAAATTCAATGTAGATGGAATAGAGAATGAAAGGAATGGAAGAACTGACAAAAAGAAGCTGGAGAAGTAAAAGGAAGACCATGCAGGGCTTTGTGTGTTATCTTTGAGTCTGGATACCACAGGGCAGGGGTTGGCAAACCTTTTATTTAAAGGATCTGACAGTATATATTTTAGGCTTTGCAGGCCACGTATGTTCTCTGTTGCATAGTCTTCCTCCTCTGTGTATGTTTGTTGTTTTTTAAAAACCCTTTAAAAACGTAAACACTATTTAGTTGTTGGGCTGTACAAAAACAGGTCAGTCAGCCAACCCTCATGACATAAAGCAATGGAGAAGCTACCACAGAGTTTAAAACAGGGAGGTGATACAACCACATCTGCATTTGAGGAACATAACTCTAGTGAGTTTGGAGAACTGATTTACAGGGGTCAATACTAGAGACAAGGAGATCATTTAGGAGGCCGTGTAGTGATCCAGGAACAAGGAGGAGTGAAGATAAGTAATCAGATTCAAAAGATATTCAGGAGATACAATCAATTAACAGGGATGGGAAAGAGAGAAGAGCACAGACAATTTTTAGGTTTCTGGGTCAGTATTGAGGAGACAGCAGTACTATTTACTGGAATAGAAACACGAGTAAAGGAACAGCTATGGAGAGAAGATAATGAATTCAGCAGCTATCTACTAAGCAGCTGGGAATATATGAATGAAGCTCAAGAGAGATAACTGGACTAGACATTAAGCTATGGGAATCACCAAGATGGCTGAGAGAGAGCAGAAAGTACAGAAGAGGGCCTAAGATACAATCCTGAGGAATATGAAAATCTGAGAATGTGCAAAATAGAATAGAAGAAAGGAATGGAGGTATGGAAACTAGCCTTTAAAAGGCAATTAAGAAAATTTAAAATGGCCTATTCTCTCAGTAACTCCCCTTATAAAAATTTACCCCATAGGTAAATTTCCATAAGTGCACAAAGATATCTGTATAATAATGTTCACTGGGCCAGACACGGTGGCTCACACCTGTAATCCCAACACTTCGGGAGGCTGAGACAGGCGATCACGAGGTCAGGAGTTTGAGACCAGCCTGGCCAATATGGTAAAATCCCATCTCCACTAAAAACACAAAAATTAGCCGGGCGTGGTGGCATGCACCTGTAATCCCAGCTACTTGGGAGGCTGAGGCAGGAGAACTGCTTGAACCTGGGAGACAGAGGTTGCAGTGAGCCAAGATCGTGCCACTACACCCCAGCCTGGGTGACAGAGCAAGATTCCATCTCAAAAAAAAAAAAAAAAAAATTGTTCACTGAGGCATTGGGTATAACAGTAAAAAAAATGAAAACCAAATGTCTACCAATAAGGCAATAGTTAAGTAAACCACGGAATGTTATGCAACCAATATAAACAATGATATAAATCTATTAATATGTAGAATACCTATATATATACAGAATAATTCCATTTAAGAATGTAGATTGGTATGTATACAAATATTTATACACACAGGATAATTTTTCTGGAAAGATATATACGAAACTATTAGCAGTGACTATCTTTGAGGATTGAGCTAGCGGAGAAGAAAATTAGGAATTATTTTTACTTTAGACAATCTGGTACTTACTTTTATTTTTACAATAAAGATATAATCCTTCTAAAACAATCTTAACATCATATTAAAACATTTTCCTAAATTACCTGTGGTACAGGTAAGAAATTAAGGCAGCACACACTAGAACAGAAGTAGTGGGAACAAAGAGTATCGAAGGAGCTTGGTGGAAAAAAAGATGTTGGGGGCAAGAATGAAGACTGGCCCAGGCGCAGTGGCTCACGCCTGTAATCCCAGCACTTTGGGAGGCCAAGGCAGGTGGATCACCTGAGGTTGGGAGTTCAAGACCAGCCTGACCAACATGGAGAAACCCCGTCTCTACTAAAAATACAAAATTAGCCAGGCATGGTGGCACACGCCTGTAGCCCCAGCTACTTTGGGGGCTGAGGCAGGAGAATCGCTTGAAACCAGGAGGCGGAGGTTGTGGTGAGCCAAGATCATGCCATTGCACTCCAGCCTGGGCAACAAGAGTGAAACTTCATCTCAAATATAATAATAAATAAATAAAAATAAAGAAAGAAGGAAGACGGGAGAAAACTCAGATTTCAAACCTGAGTGAGTGAAAAAATTCACAGAACAGGGTGGTGCCGTGTGGAGAAAACATCAGCTGTAGAGTCAAAAAGGCCTGGATTCAAAAGCAAACATAATCTTAAAGGCAAATTATTCAAACTCTCAGAGTCTACTTTCTCATTTATAAAGCACTAATAATTGTATTTCTCCTGCAGAGTTGTTGTAAGGTTTCAAGATAAGGTTTACAAAGGGTTTCACTGTGCCTAACACATAGCAGATGCTCAATGGTCATGACTCTTATTAGAATTAATCATAATAGTAAGTGCTAAGAGAAATATTCTCCCATTTCCCAGAATCTTTGAAAGCCCAATTGATTAACTTCAGATTCTACGCAGATAATATGGAGCTAATCCAACATTAAGGTTTACTATATGCCCAGAGATACATGGGAGAAGAACTGTTAGTTTCTTACCCAAGAGCTGCACTGAATGGCCAGCCTAAGATAGCCCCAGCTGCTACTCCCAGCACAGCAATGGAAGTCTTGTCCATATACCATCCAGTCATGGCTATCAACGTAGTGTACATACAGAAGCTACTAGGAAGGAATGCTGCAAAAGTAAAGAAGTGAAAAAAGGCAGGAGGACAAGAGCTCGAGATTAATTAGGTATCAATTAAAAACTGATTAAAAATTTACCTATAGTGTAAAATGTAGGTATATATTTTGGGAAATGCTATATTAGAAAGGACAGCAAAGTGATATTCCTTTAAAAAAAAAGAAGCTCAATGACTCTCATTTTCTCATTCCTGGTTTTTGTTTTTTTGTGTTTTTTTAAGACGGAGTCTTGCTCTAACACCAGGCTGGAGTGCAGTGGCCAATCTCGGCTCACTGCAACCTCCAATTCCCTGGTTCAAGCAATTCTCTTGCCTCAG
>NW_012101721.1:1453914-1456246 GCF_000951045.1 Mandrillus leucophaeus
GTATTTAGGACAGGCTCTCAAAGTCACTCTGGAGTACAGCCCTGACATCTCTGCAGAACAACATCAATTCTGATATATTCAATATGGGAAAAGTAAGTATGTAATTTCGTGCCAGATACTATGTTTCTGCATATACTCAGTGTATATACTAGATCTGGGAACACACAAGCAGAAACTAAAATTGAGACAATTATATCCAGTAACTTAATTTTTCTGGAGAACTGGGAATAGACTACCATTTGGCAGTGGGCCACCTTGATTCAGCTTATACAACACAAGTGTTCAATGGCAGCACAGTCTGAAAGCCAATGCTCTAGAGTGAGGTTTTTATTCTAAATTTCCAGAAGCTTATTACCAAAAGAAAGCCCAACAAAAGATGTACATAGAATACATCTCAAATAATGTATCATCAGTGGAAAACAGAACCATGAACAACAAGGTCTTTATGTACAAATAACTTCCTTAAACAAAATAAAAGAATTACTTTCTTTCCCCTAATGGCCAAGAAAGGAAGTGGGTGGTTGATGCAAGAATGGAATAAAAAACACCCTGGTGAGACTATCAGCTCTACCATTTATGAATTTTGACTTTTAGTAAATCATTTCATCTACATTTCAATGTCTTTACCTGCAAAAGTAAGAAAATATTTTTCTCACATGGTAGGACTGTTACAAAGTTCAATCAAGATAATGTAGATAACAGCACTCTGCAAATTATTGACATGTTCTACAAATATAACCTACATTTGGACAAGTGCTTCCTTTAAATGCAACTGTCAACTATTGGTGAATGTGCAATTCCCTTATCTCCCCTTTTACTTACCTGATGATGAGCAAAACATGCCAGTGCTGAGAACCAAGAAGGCTAGCATCATTCGACTCACGTGCAACCCAAACTTCTTGCACACAGCCCTAGGGAAAACACAAGATTATCAGCATGGAAAATATTAGGAATACACATCTCAAATCGAAGGAGAAAAACATGCACTACAGGTAACACTCAAGATCTAAAGTCAAACACAAAACTACCTTGACAGGTTTGTTAGCAATTCACTGTGCATAAGAAACCCAAACATTCTTGTTTCTGACACAGAAGAGAAGTTCTCTACCTAAAATAAAATGTATTCTTTACATGCTAATATTATACCTATCAAGTGGAAAATAGAATGATGTGGTGAAAAATAATAGACCTTAGATTCAGGTGGGCACACACTCAAATTCTGGCTCTGCCACTTACTAGCAGTGGAAGCCTACTCTGGTTGAATAATCTCTCTGTCTAATTCCTCAAGCATAAAATAAGGATAATAACACAAACTTTGTAAGGTTTCTGTGAGGACAATGCAAGGAAAAGTGCTTAGGAGAGTGTCTGGCACACAGTTGCTCAATAAACGGTAGTTGTCAGAAAAAAAAAGGCTAGGAGATAGATGAAAATGTGAGTAAGTGGTTATCTAAACCAGTGTTTCTCAAACTTAAATAATTACATATCTTCTTCTACTTCTTTCTCGTAGGTGTGAACCCCACAAATTAAACGTATTTAGGCATTACTACTGCTTTGCTTAGTCAATGTTTGTTCAGACACATCCGTGTGTTCATCATTTCCCAGCTCAGATTCCTTACTGCATTTCAGAGCTTCTTTCTGAAATAATTTTGCTTTTTCCTACGTATCTCTTTTAGAAGTTCTTTTAGTGAGAATCTGTTAATGATAAATTCTGTCTTTTTGGTTGGTTGGTTTCCTTTTCTTTCCTTTCTTCCCTCCCATCCTCCCACCCGCCCCACAGATAGGGTCATACTCTCTGTCACTCAGGCTGGTGTGCAGTGGCATGGTCATAGCTCACCGTATCCTTGAACTCCAGTGTTCAAGGGAACCTCCTGCCTCAGCCTCTCGAATGGCTAGGAGTAACTGTGACTAAAGGCATGTGCCATCATATCCAGCTCATTTTTTGTAGAGATGAGGTCTTGCTATGTTGCTCAGGCTGATCTCAAATTCCTGGGCTCAAGCAATCCTCAACGATCCTCCTGCCTCAGTCTCCCAAAGCATTGGGATTACAAGCTTCTTCCTTTTTTTTTTTTTTTTTTTTTCCTTTCTCTCTCTCATTTTTTTTTAACTGAAAATCTGTATTTAGCTCTTGGTCTTAAAAGATGGCTTAACCTAATATACAATTTTAGGATGAGAGTTATTTTCTCTCAGCACTTTGAAGATATTCTTTTTTGGTCTTCTGGCTGTTAAAAAGTCTTCTGTCAGTATAACTACCTAACACTCCTTTGTAGGTATTCTATTAGTCCTCTGACAACTTTTAAAATCTTTTTGTCTCTACTGTTTTACACAGTTTCAC
>NW_012101721.1:1457591-1458830 GCF_000951045.1 Mandrillus leucophaeus
CCAAACCCATATGAAGACCAATTTATGGTTACAATTCTCAAAGGCAGTACTAGCTTTACTTTTTTTCCCTCCACTCCACTCAGAGTCAAGGGTAAAGATTTTTTAAAATCTGACATTTTTAGCTGTGGGAAGACTTTTAATAATGATCACTAAGTCCAAATACCTTTAAATATATTACTAAAGCATTATTAAAATAAGACATTTGTTAGTTAATCATGTAAAAAAGGTGGCTATTTTTATTACCGGGACACTTAAATGCTTAATAGTCCCAACTAATGTTCAATCAACTGATAGATACTTGGTGAAAGACAATATATTGGGTGCAAATAAGAGCAGTGATATCCCACACTGGGAGTAGTTTATCAACTAAGTTGTAGGGCAGAGGCAAATCACGATCCTGTATCTTAGGACCGAAAGTAGAGTTCTACTAAACCCTATCAAGTAAAGACCAGTTAGATAGTTTTTAACAGAATTAAAATGAATGACGTAAGGTTATGGTATTTATGACCTCAGGAAAGAAAACGATAATTAGAAGTATAGTGTTCCTCTTCAACTGTTGGTTTCAAACAAGAAGTCACACTTCAGATTTAATATCAGGAGCTACAGGTGAGGGGTGCATCAAAATCTCAGAAATCACCACTAAAGAACTTATTCATATGACCAAAACCCACCTGTACCCCGAAAACTATTGAAATAAAAATAAAAATTAAAAAAAGAAAAAGAAGAGAAAAATAAATAAAAGCAAGAAGTTTTCAGACAGGCCCTGTTGACCCATGACCCACCAACCCACAAACTGGCCTGGCCCTCACGGACACCATGTCTGACTCCTCCAGCATCACCGCTATGAAGAAAATGGTTCAACAGCCCCGGCTGGAGGCCAGGGTCAGCTGCATAAAAGTTTCGCAGGCAGCTGCAGACTTGAAACAATTCTGTCTGCAGAATGTTCAACACGACCCTCTGCTGACTGGAATATCTTCAAGTACAAATCCCTTCAGACCCCAGAAAATCTGTTTTTTTGTAGTAAAATGAATCTTTCAAAAGTTTCCCAAACCACTTCTTATGATCCAGTGGATATTCAAAACAGAGCTAAATTTGAAGTCTGTACAAAAGCTTATCCCTGTAGCACATGTGCCATACTATACAAACTTCTACTTTCGTCAGTCTTTAATATCTACCTCTCTGAATTTTCATGAATTTCTATTTCACAAGGGTAATTGTTTTATCTACACTGGCAGCAGC
>NW_012101721.1:1458975-1467133 GCF_000951045.1 Mandrillus leucophaeus
TCAGCCTCCTGAGTAGCTGGGATTACAGGCATGCACCACCACACCCGGCTAATTTTGTATTTTTAGTAGAGATGGGGTTTCTCCATGTTGGTCAGGCTGGCCTTGAACTCCCAACCTCAGGTGATCCACCTGCCTCGGCCTCCCAAAGTGCGGGGATTACAGGTGTGAGCCACCACACCCGGCAAAGTGTTTTCTATTTCTAATCACTGCCTAGACTATCACAAGAGATAATCTATGCAATAATGGGTTTCCTCATAGCATTTTTAGAAGCAAAGTTTTTATACTCACTTGTAAAAGTAAAGTTCACAAATACAGCTCACGAAAGCCAGAAGACATCGCAAAAAGTAAAATACAAGAATCTGAAAGAAACCCAGAAAAAGAAAACAGAAGTCACAGATATGAGCTAGAAAAACTCGTAAACATGAACCACTCTCATTTATTGTCAGTAACACTGTAAATTGGTGTAATTCTTTTGAAAAGCAACGTGGACTAAGAATTTTCATATCCCTTGACTCAGTATCAGAATACCTACTTCTATCACTCCAGCTGGTGGGGGTTGGGAGGTGGAGCTCCATTCACAAAAATGTTAATTGCAGTTTTAGTAAAAACTGTTTTAAAAACTACAAAATATTCAATTATAGGGAAATGATTAAATAAACTAGGCTACATCTAGCTCATGGACAATTACACAGATATTAAAATTTATGGTTACAAAGACAATGAAAACATTCTTGCAATACAACGCTCATTCATTCAACAAGCACTTCTTCAACAACTATAATACATCAGGTAGTGATTATGACAAAATACTAAGTGAAAATGTACAATACAATATTATTTATACATCAGTTACAGCTAATGGACACTATATGCATATGGAAAGACTGGAAAGAAATGTAATAAAACGGTAAAAGTAGCTATAACAACCTGGTAGATTTAGGTGAGTATTTTTCCTCCTATCTTCCAAAGTTCTGTAATGTGGTTTTATTAATTTTATAATTGATAACAATCAATTTAAAAAATAAAAATAATAAAATATGGGTTATACTGAATAGCTTTATACTACAGAATACCATATGGTTAAGAGCACTGAATTTCTCAGAACATAAACACTACTTAATATATATTATAACTGGCCGGGCGCAGTGGCTCACGTCTGTAATCTCAACACTTTGGGAGGCCGAGGCAGGCGGATCACCTGAGGTTAGGAGTTCAAGACCAGCCTGGCCAACCTGACAAAACTCCATCTCTACTAAAAATACAAAAAAATTAGCCACGCATGTTGGTGGGCGTCTGTAACCCCAGCTACTCAGGGTTAATAAAAAAAATTTATTAAAAGACACAGAAAACTTGACTAAATGGATAAATGTATCATTTTAGGGACAGAATGACTTAACACTATAAAAGTGTTAATTCTGCTGAGTGCAGTGGCACTTGCCTGTAATCCCAACCCTTTGGGAGGCTGGGGCAAGGCATGTGCTTCAGGCCAGGAATTGAAGACCAGCATGGACAATATAGCGAGGCTCCAAGTCTACAAAAAATTAAAAATTAGCTGGATATGGTGGCATGTACCTGCGGTCCTAACTACTCCAGAGGCTGAAGTAGAAGGATTCCTTGAGTCCAGGAGTTTGAGGCTGCACCTCAAACTCAAAAAAAAAGTTATTACTGCACCACTGCACTCCAGCCTGGGAAGAAGAGCAAGGTCCTGTCTCAAAAAAATAAAATAAAATAATTCATTCTCAAAATAATAGGTAAATTTAGTACAACTCTAATCAAAACCTAGCAGAATTTGGGTGAGGGGCAAACTGATTCTAAAATGATTTTTAAAATACAAATTTTAAAAAGGACAATGTAAGAAATTCATTCACCAAATACTGACATACATTACAAAGCCATAATAATAAAAGCAATATGGTAATAAACTGACCAATGACAAAGAATAGACAACAGAAAGAACCCATATACATATGGGAATGAGGTGAATGATAGAGGTGGTATTACAAATCAGAAGGAAAAAGTGGGTTATTTGGTAGATGGTTCTAGAAAATCCAGTTCACCATATAGCAAAAAATAAAGCTGGATCTTTCCACAATTTATAAAAATAAACTTCAAATGATTAAAGCCTTATATGTAAAAGATAAAATTAAAAGCTAATTGAATCCTAGCATTTTGGGAGGCCGAGGTGGGTGGATCACCTGAGTTCAGGAGTTTGAGACCAGACCAGCTAACATGGCAAAACCCCATCTCTACCAAAAATACACAAATTAGCTGGGCGTGGTGGCACATGCTTGTAGTCCCAGCTACTGGGGAGGCTGAGGCAGGAGAATCGCTTGAACCTGGGAGGCAGAGGCTGAAGTGAGCCGAGATCGCACCACTGCACTCCAGTGGGTGACAGAGCGAGACTCCATCTCAAAAAAAAAAAACAAAAGCTAATTGAAGAAAATACAGAAGAATATCTCTATGACCTGTGGTGAAGGAGGATTTCTTTTACAAAGACCCAAAATCCACCAATCACAAGAGACAATGGATTGGTTTGATCATATTGAATTAAAGATTACTGTTCAACAAAGGACCACAGACAAAGGTAATAAAGGTAAGAGAAAATATATGCAATATCTAAAACCTATAGGGGGTTACTATTGAGAATGTCTATAAATTGGAAGAATAAAATAGAAAACCCAACAGAAAAATAGGCAAAGGATGTGAATGTGTAATTCACAGAAAGGAAGCTCTAAATGAGTAATAAATGTATGAAGAAATGCTCCTCTTCACTAATAATCACAGAAATTCAATTAAAATGAGAAGCATCTCACATACATGAGAAAGGCTCAGGAGAGGAAGATGGAGCCTGGAGTACTGCTGCAGAGAACATAAAGTTGTACAGCCATCTGGAGAGCAATCTGGCAGAACTCTGAGATTCAGTAAGCCCATGGGTCTATGTGTGGGATCTCACTCCTGAGTGTACACTTCAGAGAAATTCACAAACAAGTCCATGAAGAGACAATACAAAGGTGCTTTCAATTGGGGTAGCAAGAGATTGAGAAGGTAGTTATCACTAGAGGTGCCACTTGTTACCACACTATCTCTCAGAAACAACCATCCTTCTGTACTCAGCGTTATGATGCTGGGGCTAAGACTCTCTAAGCTACAATTCCCCTTTGCCAGGTGGCTGGGAAAAAGGAGATCGGAAGTCAGAACAAGAGAAGAAGAGAAATCTTGCTTTCCATTTCACTTGCTGTGCACATCAGTGATGTAACAGGATTAGAGAAGAGGAAGAATTCTGTGTTGAACATGTAAAATTTGAAGTGATAGTAGATATCCAAGTGGAAATGACAACCCTCTGCATAGCACATTGTTAGTTTTCTACTGAGCCCTTCACCCTTTATTATCTTTCCTTTGACAAGTTCAAAAAAAAAAACAAAAAAAAAAAACAGAAATGAGGCCAGGTGCAGTGGCTCTCGCCCATAATCCCAGCACTTAGGGAGGCCAAGGCAGGCGGATCACCTGAGATCAGGAGGTTGAGACCAAACTGGCCAAGATGGTGAAATCCTGTCTCTACCAAAAATACAAAAAAATTATCCAGACATGGTGTCTCAAGCTTGTAATCTCAGTCACTCAGGAGGCTGAGGCAGGATAATCACTTAAATCTGGGAAATGGAGGTTGCTGTGACCTGAGATCGCACCACTGCACTCCAGCCTGGTCGACAGAGTGAGACTTCATTTAAAAAAAAACCAGAAATGAGATACTGGATATGGAAGGGAGGGATAGTATTTTTGTCACTTTCTGCAGGTGCTACCTTTCTGAACATTCTAAAATGCAAATGCAATCATACCTCTCTTTTGTCTGAAAACCTTTCAGTGGCTTCACACAACAGACTTGTGGGAAGAACAACAACAGTCTGATACCTTAATAGATCCTATCAGGTCTTGTAGAAATCTGGTGTCTTCTTAATTCTCGTCTCATCTAATCTATTCCACCATTCCCTCTTCCAAGTGTCAAACCTGTTTATACAAGAAAGCCACGCTGTCCTTCTTCCCAGCCTCAGGGCCATCAGTCTAGAAGACTATTCCCAACTTTCTCCCGCATCCCCACTCTTCCCTTACCTAGACAACTCCTACTTATCCTTCAGTTCTCTAGTTAGGGACTTCTGCTTCATGGAAAATGGACTTTTCCCCTATTCCTGGACACTCTATTTATAACAACCAAAAAAACCACCAGAAACTCTGGACAATCTATTTAAAACCAACCTAAGAAGACTCTGAAGGTGGAGAGAAGAAAGCAGGCTGGCTACAGACTTCAGGACATGAGAAACAACACAGTGGTAAATTCCATGGGTTTTCTTTTTGCTTGGTGTATTCTAGGCATGAAAAGCTGGCAACTGAAAATGCCAATGGGCACAGAAGACAAAAACAACCCAACCAAGGTCTGCTGTGTAGCCAAAGGACCAAAGAAAAGGTAGCCTCGCATGACAAAAACTTTTAGACAGTAACTACTCCATTCAGGACAAATACCCTGGAGAAATACCCACTCCTACCCATGCATCAGAGGTCAGGTAGGAAGCCAGGACTTCCATCCCCACTGGTAGTAATGAGCCTCTCCTTCATCATGGTGTCAGTGGCAACCACTTTAGGAGCCTGGACTTCCATACCCAACTTCAATCTGTCAAGATGCTTGGACTCTACCTGTAAGGCGGTATCAGTGAAGGCCTAGTAGGGAGTGAGAACTCCTACTCTTGCCCACCAATAACAAAAAGGACCCCCTTCCTCAGATGTCAGTGGAGGCCTGGTAGGGAACCTCAAGTTCTACCTCCACTTGGCAGTAACAAGGTAGAAACGTCCCACTAATGCTCTTTTCCTGCTGGGTTAGTGGGAAGTAGTATCAAAAGAAGCCAGCTGAAACAGAAGGCTTAAATAAGATCCAAGGAGCACAAAACTGCAAAGAAAGCATGCTGAGCCCATGAATAATCCAGAATCTCATCATGCAACACCTAAAATGTCCAGCTTTCAACTGAAAATGACCTGTCATACCAAGACCCAGGAAGATCTCAAACTGAATGAAAAGAGTCCATCGACAGATTCCAACACCAAGGTGACAGAGGTGTTAGAATTATCTGACAAAATTTAAAGCAGGCTTCGTAAAAATATTTCAGTGAACAATTAAGAATATGCTTGAAGCAAATGAAAAGGAGAAAGTCTCAGTAAAAAAAATTAGAAGATAGAAAGAAAAACCGAATGGAAATTTTAAAACTGAAAAAACACATAGAACAAACTAAAAATGCAATGGATAGGGTCCACACTGGAAGAGGGGACAGAGGAAAGAATCAGTGAAGTGGAAGACAGAAGAACAGAAATTACTCAATGTGAACAACAGAGAGAAAATAAATTGAAAACAGAGTCTCAGAGACCTGGGGGACTAATAACAAAAGATCTGACATTCACATCATCAAAGTTCTGAAAAAGAAAAGGAAAAAGAACAGGGCTGAAAAAGTATTCAAAACAATAAAAACTAAAACCTTTCCAAATTTGGCAAAAGGAATAAGCCTAAAGATTCAAGAAGTTGAATAAACTCCAAACAGGACAAACCCAAAGAAATCCACACCAAGACGCATCATAGTCAAATTTCTGAAAACTAATCAGGTTAGGTCCCAGTTAACACCTAAATGTTTCTCAGCACTCTACTTAAATTAGACCCTCCTAATATGCTATTCCATTGTACATTGTACTTTTCCTCCATAAGACCCATCATATTTAGAATGATTTCTTCAACGTTCATCTTCTCCACTAAACCACAAGTTTCATTAAGTCAGGGGCTTGGTTATTGTTATAGCCACAGCCTTAATACAGTGTCTACCAAATAAAAGTTGTTCCATTAATGCTTGTTGAATGGTGAATAAATGATTCTTCTTCCAAAAAAGTTCCCTTTTAACTTCCAATCTATTTTGTCCTTTTCTCAAAACTATACCAGAGACTCACCTCTTGATCAATTGTGATTGCTTCCAGGTTGGTCTGCCCTTACCTTATTAGTTTGTAGAATTCTTGCATGAAATGCAGCTGGCCAGGCATGAAGCAATAGGTAAGCATAGGAGCGAATGGCATATGCTGGGGAATATTCCCAAGTCTGAAACCCTTCCCCATAGATGAGGTAGTGTGTCTAAAAATACAAAACAGACAGATTCAGGGTTATATTGGCCAAAAATCTCTGTTAAGCAGATGCAAGTGAAGTTTCTGAGCAGAAATATTAAAGACAAAGGCAGGCCAGGCACGGTGCCTCACACCTATAACCCCAGCACATTGGGAGGGCAAGCCAGGCAGGTTGCTTGAGCCCCATAGTTAAAGACCAGCCTGGGCAACATGGCAAAACCTCATATTTACAAAAAAAAATATAAATATATTAGCATGGTATGGTGATGCATGCCTGTAGTCCCAGCTACTTGGGAGGCTGAGGCAGGAGAATCAGTTGAGCCCAGGAGGCAGAGGTTGCAGTGAACCCAGATCATGCCACTGCACTCCAGCCTAGGCGATTTGCAATTGATGGATAAAAAAGGAATCAAAATGATACAATATTTTAAATATTAAGACATTATACATTTTACAAGATTGCTGTTTGGTCAACACTGAAAGCTTGAATTTTACCTTCTACTTATTTTTTCTCAACACTCGTTACCCAAAACAGAAAACCTCTAAATTATGTATTTTCCTTAAACAACCTACACTTAACATTCTTCCTTTATTTTTTTAATTCAAAATGTGATCAGAAAATTTTACTTTTGAATTTTCTATAATAGAAGTCAACAGGTAATGTGTAAATCAAGAAATAGCAATAAAAGCATACTATTTAGTAACACTATTTTGGTAACCATAAGACATAACTTAAAAAGTGAAAAAAAGGCCAGGCATGGTGGCTCAAGCCTGTAATCCCAGCACTTTGGAAGGCCAAGACGGGCAGATCACGAGGTCAGGAGATCAAGACCATCCTGGCTAACACGGTGAAACCCTGTCTCTACTAAAACAATACAAAGAAACTAGCCGGGCGAGGTGGCGGGCGCCTGCAGTCCCAGCTACTCGGGAGGCTGAGGCAGGAAAATGGCGTGAACCCGGGAGGCGAAGCTTGCAGTGAGCCAAGATCTGGCCACTGCACTCCAGCCTGGGCGGTGGAGCGAGACTCCATCTCAAAAAAAAAAAAAAAGAAAGTGAAAATAAGTGGTTGCCTCTGGAAAGTAGGATTTGGACATGAGAAGTGGAATAGAAAGCTACTGTTTTTCCTTTAGGTATTTTAGTATTTGTTAACTTTAAAAACTATCTCCAGGTATTATTTTCATTTAAAAAAAAAAAGAAAATTACAAATTAGACCTTGGTGTAAACCAGCTAAATTCCCTACAGCCTTCAATAGCAGGTAAATCATCTGCTTAGAATACAAAAGTGAAAACATGTTACTGGCCAGGCCCAGTGGCTCATACCTGTAATCCCAACACTTTGGAAGCCAGGCAAGAGGATCGCTTGAGCCTAGGAGTTCGATAACAGCCTCAGTGACATAAGGAGTCCCCATTTCTGGTTTTTTTTTTTTTCCTGAGACGGAGTCTCGCTCTGTCGCCCAGGCTGGAGTGCAACGGTGTGCTTTCAGCTCACTGTAAACTCCGCCTCCCATGATCAAGCGTTTCTCCTGCCTCAGCCTCCCGAGTAGCTGGGACTACAGGTGCCCACTACCACACCCAGCTAATTTCTGTATTTTCAGTAGAGATAGGGTTTCACAATGTTGGTCAGGTTGGTCTCAAACTCCCGATCTCAGATAATTCACCAGCCTCGGCCTCCCAAAGTACTGGGATTACAGGCGTTAGCCACCGTGCCAGGCCTGTTTTTTTGTTGTTGTTGTTTTGTTTTGTTTTTTTAAAAAAGAAAATACATCTATTTTACTAGGAGTGACACTTGTATATTATTTGTCTCTTGATTCGTAATAACACCTATGCTGCAAAATCAAGAACAAAAAGAGAAAACTAAAGAAATCACCTACTGGCTCCCAATAGTTGAATGTTTCATCACAGTCAGAGATGTTGCTCAGGAGAGCAGCACATAACCTTGCTGAAAGCAGACACTTGAAAGCAGTAGATCCTTCAGGTGCCCAGACTTGTCCTGCTTTGTTCCCAGATAACCTGCTCAAAAG
>NW_012101721.1:1468503-1470308 GCF_000951045.1 Mandrillus leucophaeus
AGTAGCGAAGAAATAGAACCTGAGCCTTGAGTTTCTTCATCAGGGCTGTCCCATCCACCTGCTTCTAATTCTGGCCATTCCTACCTCCCTCCAACCCTATTTTCCGTCACTTTTCAGCATTCTCCATTCTCAAAAACAAAACAAAACAAAACAAAACAAAAGAAAACCCTCTCAGCTCCCCTATTTAAATGAAAAAACAGAAAGTGATTAAAGGAATCTACATAGTAAGATGTGAAGTATTCAGTTAAATATCATAGCGCAGCTATCTACTAAAGGTCCTTAAAATGTCATTTTTAACACTTTGCCTTCTTTGTATTTTGGTGAGAGTGTCAGAGACAGCCTGTAGCTAAAAACTGCTTCAGAGAGACAAACCGGTAATGGCAGAATGTAGACTGATGAAATTCTGTGCGGCAAACTGAACCAGACGTCCATCACTGTCATCGCTACTACGGCATTGTGGTAGGCGTTTTACGTATTTTATCCTTTTTAAACTTAGTACAAACCTAAGTACAAACCTTAGTACAAACCTACTTAGTAGTAGAAACCCACTACTTTCCTATGCACACTTTACATTCCAGCTAACTAGCCTAGAAAGTGCCTCCAAATGCTCCCTTATCTATATCTCTGTTCGTGGATGTCCTCTGCCTGAAATGCACACCCTACTTGACTAACAATCCTCCCTTCACATTCCTAACCTTTTTTAAGATCCAGCTCAAACACTACCTCATCCACGTACCAAGCACTATTGACGATAGAAGAAAGGGATAAATCACATTACCTGCCATCAATTAGCAAAATAGTCTATGTGGAGAGCTCAGCAATAGATGCGTCCATAAGAGATCCCTTGATTCTTTATCCCACTCCCCAAACTTACTCCTATGGCAGTGTTTCCATCCCAGTTAATGACACTTCCAGTCTTCTAAGTATTCAGGTCAAAAACCTAGGAGTCCTACTTAATCCCTTTATTTCTCTAACCCCAAACCTCTCTCACCCACACACGAACGTTTAATTCATCAGCAAGTCCTTCCAAATATTATCCAACCCAACATTTTACCACCTTGGTCCAGGTCATCATTATCTCGTTTGCATTACTGCAATAACCTCCTAATTTGTCTCTGTTCTTCCATTCTTGCCTTCCCAAATGCTTTTCTCCAAGAATAAATAAGACAGTCATGTCCCTCACAGAATATAATCCCAAATGTGGAGTCTAACTATTAACAGGAACATACATTACTTCACATTAGAATACTGCATTCTGCAGAATCCTAGGCTAAGTTAATTTTCCAGTGTCCCTTAGAGATACTTACAATAGAAGGCCCCAAAATCTAGAGAGGCAAAGTTTAATCACAGTTGAATTACTGTTAAAGACTAGGGAAGAAGTAACAGAAAGTGGCAGAAAGAACATGGGCTTTAGAGTCAAACAGACCCAAATGTTAACCCTAAATCTGGCACTTTATTAGTTCTACAGCTTTCAACCACAGAATTAAAATGTTGATGATGATAATAATAATACCAAAACTAATGTGAAATATTTGCAACTTACCAAGCTAATACATGTTAGTCTGACTCCAAAAACTACTCTCATAAGGTGATTTAATGAAATGATACAACAAAGTTAAGGGAAGAGTAATTGACAGTGTGGAAAACATACTTATATTTGATGAGACACCTAAGTTCTACTGCCTCTTCAGCAATAGAGCATCTAAAGTACAATATGCTGTTTTGTTTATTGTTTTAGTCACTTCTCAGGACCAAAATATTACACAACTCCAAATGTCACCAATCACATTATAATCTATAAGTTT
>NW_012101721.1:1471528-1473504 GCF_000951045.1 Mandrillus leucophaeus
AATGCCCTTCAGATGATCCAGCAGTGATTGAAGACAGCCATCCTTCAGATTTTGGTTAAACCCAAGGATAAATAAAGTCTCATGAAATGCTGGCATTGTGAAAGGCAGAATGTGGCACTTCTGAAAGACAGGTCCACTGAGGATGTGCAGAGAACCTGAGAGGAAGTCTGGTACTTCAATGACATCCTGAACATGCACTAGGAGAGAAGGTCTAAGGCAGACCTTGGCCTGGCCATAGGTTCCTTCACAAGCTTCTTCTTTACCGTCTCTTCCAGGGTTCTTGGGAAGGCTAAGTTCTGAAAATGACACTAGAAAGTCTTCTACATCTTGTGATGTCCCACCAGTCAGGGACTCAGAATTTGAGTTATCCTCATGGAGACTAATCCAAAAAGCAGCTGATAGAAAGTCACAATTCCAGAAAGGAAGAACACTGGCATCTTCCTGTGGCAGCAAAGGGAAGGAACACTTCAGCCTTTTTAGAGGGAAAGCTTTGCCTAATTCAGCAATGAGTTTCTCATTTATGGTTTTGATAGGATGACATGAAGGTGCTTCCAGGAAACCCCTGTTTAAACATACACAAAAATAACTTTTCTAACTTAAGATAGTAAATAATTATAATGTAGCTAGAATTAAAAATACAAATAGCTGGACAGAAAAGAATTACCCTTAAATTGATCTTGAAAGGAAACAAAGAAATCATCTACCATAAGGAGAAACAGGTGTATTTCAGAACTCTGACAGCCACTATCCCTGCAATATATCAGAAAATGTGACCATTTTTAATTCTAGAGACGCTTAAGGAGGCCAGGCTGACAAATAAACATAGCACCCACATCACTAACAATTTATGTACCATCCATTCAATATATGGTTGCCATCAAGACAATCAGGATACAACTGGAGATGGAAGTGATTTCCAGCAAAATAACTGGTTACCTGTTCAACTTTCCTACAAGTGCTTCTGGTTCTGGAAAGGAAAACCACTGGTTACCCACTTTGATCCTGAAGATTCTGGGTTGAGAAACTTCGAAAGGTAAGCTCCTGGTGAAGACATGGTTCAAAGCACCTTCTACATGAAAGGACTTATCTTGACTCCTGGCAAAACAGACACCAATATGAAATCTGTCATTATTAAAATAAGCAAGTATTTTTACAGACTGAATCAGTTAATTGGCAGGGTCTATGAGTCTGTTTATGAGATTTTGTTATCATTAGTGAGAGAGATGAAAAAGCAGAAGGCTTAGACCTATGCTATTACCTACCTATATCCAGTGCACTTGTACCCTGGCACAGCCTTACAGCTGAATGGATATACATCACTTAAAATGAGTCCCCCCAGGGCTGCCATGGCAACCACTTGCCAACTGTTGTGCCATTCTCTCTGGGGCTTATCCGCAGGAGTTCCACCTTGTCCTCTACATAATGCCACGTGGACTTCTCCTTCCTCTGCAAGAACGTCTGCACAGCTAATAGGGAGAAAAGAAACACTAACTAATTATCATAAACAAGTGGAAATTACCACAGGAGTTGGCAACATACACATGGTTTGCCTGTGAAATAATTAAAATCCAATCATACCTACGTGCAAAAATCTATTAGACCTCAAAAAATGCAAAGAAAGTAGCTGGAAGTAAATACAAATGTAAATTAAATGTTCAGCCCACTGACTGATACTATTGGTTGACCAGGGTCTGCTTTGCATTTGTGTTGTTCATGCATATGTCACAGAAAGGTTAATATCTGCACAGTTTCTATATATGATTCACTGCTTAGGCTGTTTCTTCCCATTTAGAAAGTTCTTTTCATTGCCCTCCTGAAATTCAAATACTAGTTTAAAATACTGCCTCTGTCAAAAGTTTATTGACAGCTGTGCCCCCTCGGACACCTGCAATAGTATCATGACTTGTGGTATAATCATGTAGAGCATTGTTTTCAGTTCACAATAATTTCATGAGGCTGTTACTTTTTTTTTTTTT
>NW_012101721.1:1474034-1474993 GCF_000951045.1 Mandrillus leucophaeus
GCACATAACCTTGCTGAAAGCAGACACTTGAAAGCAGTAGATCCTTCAGGTGCCCAGACTTGTCCTGCTTTGTTCCCAGATAACCTGCTCAAAAGCAAAAAAAAAAAAAAAAAAAAAAAAGCATGTCAGGAAGGACCTGCTAATCAGAAGACCTAAATCTAGAAAGAAAGGACAAAAAGAACAACAAGAGACATCAAAGCACTTAAGTTATTCACCTAAAAAGGTGAATGGCTAGTTGTTCTCTCTCAGTAAAATGAATAAAGAATTCAGATTTTTAAGAAAAAAATTTTATGATAGGTCTTGCTATGTTGCTCAGGCTGGACTTAAACTCCTCGGCTCAAGTAATCCTCCTGCCTCGGCCTTCTGAAGAATTGACTTTAATCTCAATCACTCCTTCCATTTCCTGCTTTTAAGGCATAAATTAACTCATACACTTTAGCTCAATGCATTTATGACACTCCATTTATCCCAAGTCAACTAATCACTCATTTGAAGGCCACAAAGCTGTCATTCTCCTTTTCTTTCTTTTCTTAACAAAGTCATTGCTTTTCATGGCTTTATTCATTCACCCTTATGTTCAGATAGAAACCTAGATGCTAGGTACATAGCCTACTCCAATTCCATATGTTGACAGCTCCCTTAATGCAGTTCTAACCTGCAGCCTCCCAGGTTTGGGAAGAGGTGGTGGTGGGTTGGATGGGCCCAGTAAAGGGTCGGGACTTGAGGCAGAATAAAAGGAGCTGTGAGGAACAACCGTAAAAGGTATACTCTTTGATCCTGTCAACATCTCCCACAGAAGCTATGCCCACTCTAGGCCTGACCCGAGAGCATCATAGATCCGCACTCCAAGGCGGTTTTACAAGAGAGAGGAACCCGCAGTGGAGGGATCTAACGTGGGCGAAGACTGAATACTGACCCGCCCAGGAAGAGCAATATGACCTAGCTGAAGAGGGAGCTTA
>NW_012101721.1:1478738-1496792 GCF_000951045.1 Mandrillus leucophaeus
CACTTTGGGAGGCCGAGGAGGGCGGATCACGAGGTCAGGAGATCTAGAGCATCCTGGCTACCACGGTGAAACCCCGTCTCTACTAAAAATACAAACAATTAGCCGGGCGTGGTGGCGGGCGCCTACACTCCCAGCTACTTGGGAGGCTGAGGCAGGAGAATGGGGGCGGAGCTTGCAGTGAGCAGAGATTGCGCCACTGCACTCCCGCCTGGGCGACAGGGTGAGACTCTGTCTCAAAAAAAATAAAAATAAAAAAATAACAACTGTTAAGTGGTGCGCTGGGATTTGAATCCAGGTAGTCCGGCTTCTAAGTGAACGTTCTTAGCCATTAGACTATATGGCTCTCATTATTTTGCACTGTCAAAAATAAATGATCCTCTTTTACACACCCAAGAGTACACTATTTGTACTTTCATTTAGCATTTAGGATTTATATATATTTTTCCAACTAAATTGGGGGTTCCTTTGAGGTTTTATATTCTCTTCTAAACATATAGTAGCTTGCACGTGTGCCTTATGTTTGGGTACAGTAACTATGTTATGGACATCTTAAACATTTTCCTTGTGAGGGCACTCCTTTCCTCACCTTTGGAAAAACTTGGCAAGCAGTTCCCTGTTCTTAGCTACGCCAGCTTTGCGTCCACAATGCGGAAAGTTGAAATAAATTTGATTAAATTCTCTGTCGTGCAGTTCAAAGACATCTGTCAGCTGGGTGCAGTCCACACCGAAACGTACATCAATACCTGGCAAAGATAGTTTAGGGGCGCAAAATAGAGATAGGAGGACGCCTTAAGACATGGAACAGAAAAACTCTTCCTAACTTACACCGTGCAGACCAGCCCAAGTCTGGGCACAAAGCCGGCTTTATGTGAATATCCGTGGGACGATCAAGAACAGTCTCCACGTGGGTTACATCCCCACGCCCCCACCCTTTCCACTTTGGGACGCGCCAGCCCCTGGGCGGGGCTTCGCAGACGGGCGGGCTCGCTACCTCGCTCGCGCAGGTACCGCAGATTCTCCCGGGCCACTGGATCCCGGGTCAACTCGGCCGGGCGCTGGAGGCAGGTGGCGGTGAGACGAGTGTTCTGATCCAGGGTTTCGCTCAGAGCGGCGGCGAAGGAGAAATTCCCCTCCCCAACCAACAGGAGGCGCCGAGGGGCCATGGCCTCCACGGACTCCCGGCTCGCGTTCTCTGTGGCGCTCGTTTTACGTCACTTCCTTCGCGGATCTCTGCCCGCCCCCTCTTCACTCGTCGCTAGTTGATGAGGCACCCTTGGCGCCCTGTTGTCTAGACGAACGGGTGCACCGACTCCTTGGGAGGATAATAACTATGAATGCAAAAGCAAGACGCCCACTTTCCTGTCCCCTCGCCCTTTCAGCCCCTCGGGAAGATCATAGTGCCTTTAGCCCAAGCATGGCCTTGAGCGACTTCATCACACCTGCATGAGGTCACAAGCAGTCACAGGGGTGAGGCGAGTTCTGAGTGAAAGAAACGGGGCGGGGCTGAGGCCAAGGAGAGATTGGACTGTGTCTCGCATGCTCTTGACGCAGAAGGTTTTGAAACTTTTTTCACCTCGTCCGAAATGGCTGCCTCCCAGTGTCTCTGCTGCTCAAAATTTCTCCTCCAGGTGCTTAAATCTCCTATTTTCTATTCATTCAAGAAAGATTACTGAGGTCTATTGCGTGCCAGGCCACTGTGAGAGTGGTTACGATATATGGATGAACAAGATGTGGCCTATGATTTCAATGAGCCTGCAGTCTGGTGGGGAATGCACAGAGCAAAAGAGGCAACTCTGATATGGCAGGGTGTGTGCTATGCGTGGAGTGATTCAGTGTGCAATGGGAGCACACAGAAGGAGAACGTTACCAAGTTTTTGGGCGAAGTGGGTCAGAGTCCTTGGATGAAGTGAACCCGGGTTGAAAGCTAAGAGGGTAAAAGTACATCCTAACTGGGTTAAGAGGCGTGAAGAGGCAGAAAGAGCAATATATGCAAAAGCTTGATGGAGAAACAGAATAGTTGAATTGGGCTGAAACACATTTGGAGGGAGAGTAACAGATGAGACTGAAGAGTTAGGCAGGGGCCAGGTCACAGGGAGCGTTGTAAGCCTTTTTAAAAAAAAATCAACTTTTCTTTATATATGGGGGTACATGTACAAGTTTATTACGTGGATATATTGCACCCAGGTAGGTTGCAGGTTTGTTATATGGGTATATGGCACCTAATAGTTTTTCAACCCACACCACCCCCCTCCCCACTCTAGTTAGTAATCTGCAGCATCTGTTGTTTCCATGTTTAGGTCCCACTTATAAGTGAGATTGTCAGAGGTATTTATAACAGAGCAACTCCATCTTGAATAGGGGCTAGGTAAATAAGGCTAAGACCTGGGCTGCGTTCCCAGTAAGTTAAGGCATTCTTAGTCACAGGATGAGATACTCAGCACAAGATACAGGTCATAAACACCTTGCTGATAAAACAGGTAAAGAAGCCAGCTAAAATCCACCAAAACCAAGATGGCGATGAGATTGACCTCTGTTCATCCTCACTGCTGCACTCCCACCAGTGCCATGCCAGTTTAAAAATGCCATGGAAACGTCAGGAAGTTACCCTATATGGTCTAAAAAGGGGAGGTATGAATTAATCCACTCCTTGTTTAGCGTATAATCAACAATCTTAAAAATGGGCAACCGGCTGCCCTCAGGGCTGCTCTGCATATGGAGTAGCCATTCTTTATTCCCTTACTTTCTTAATAAACTTCCTTATGCTTTATAGACTCACCTTAAGTTCTTTCTTGTGTCTCTTGGGGTCTGGATCAGGACCCCTTCTGGTAACAAGAACATGCTGTATTTGGTTCTCTGTTCTGTTGTAAGCCATTTTAACAGGCTGAACCTTACTCTGAAAATAGTTGAAAACCACTGAAAGATTTTAAATGAGAAGATGATACAATTATACTTTCATTTTGAAAAATTCTGCTATCCTGTGGAGAAAGGTTTGGAGAGCAACAAGGCTGATGGCAGGATAAGACAAGAGGCAGCTGCAATAATGGAGACAAAGCTGACAGTGATTTGAATTGAAATTTGGCATTGGGAATGGAGGGTAGTGGTCTGATTCAAAAATCAACAAGACCTAGTGACTGGATGAATATTAAAGACAAGTCAGAGTCAAAGATAAGCCCCAGGCTTCTGGCTTGAACAACTGAGTGGATGGGATGTCTGTTATTCCAGCCCTAGAGACAGTTACACCTAGATCTCCAGTATGAATACCAGGCCCGTTGGACTTCATGGGACCAGCTACTCTGGTCATCATGTTGTTTGGTAACATCAGTGCATGCACCTGTCTTCACAAAGGCAGATGGTATGAGGGTAGTTACCTGGGATGTCATCCTTCAATGATGCGTTACTGGCTTTGTTTCTGCCTGTGGAAAGGCAAGTGGGTGGTGATTTCCAAATCATGGCCACTTGCCCATGGTAATCTGGGTGAATCTTTCTTTGCTTGGAGAACTGGGAACGTCAGGTTTGTCTGCATCTTTAAAGAACATGGAACAGCCAAGTAAAAATTTCTGTCACTCTCATAAGAAATCTTCAAACGGCTCAACCTACTCAGCATCAAGTTACTCTTCTTCAGGAAAGGTATCACCTTGTTCCTAAGCCAGGGGGTCAGACTCACATTTTGGGGAAAAAAGAAAGATTGAGCTTTTACCTTACAAAAAAAATGAAATCAGACATTGATCTTCTGGTATATGCAAACCAGATTGTTTGGGAGAATAGGCAGAAGGACAGGGTACAATAATGAATAAAACAGATCCTGTCCTTAAGGGGCATACAGCTCAGTATAGGAGATATAATGCAGACTTAAAGAACTCTAATGTATGGTACAAAGTTATAAATACAGAGAAAGATAAGAAGATAAAGTTTTATGTGAGATAAAAGGAAAGAGGCGCTAACTTCAGGGAAGGCATCACTTGAGCTAGTAGGAAGGAAATGATCATTTATTACTCATTTATTGTGTTATCTAGTTACTCAACTCTCACTTCTTTCTATTCTCTTTGACTGTAGCAGTGCCCTTAGTCCCTAAATGCCTACATCTCAAAATTACCTAAAAATTTAGCTAATTCTCCATATTGTATTGGGAATACTGAAGTTTTTCCTGTCTTTTCGCGGGGCCTGGGGTGCGGGGGTGTGGATTTAATCCATGTAGTCATCCGCTGTTGCTGATTGAAAGAATAGATCAAAGGGTTCCAGGACTTAGAGAGGAAGAAACAGAACCATAACAAAGCTTGGATCATTAGTACGGCGTGCTTATGTTTTACCTGGCTATGTAAAACAAGGGCGGGAAAGGATGCTTTTTCTCTTCTCTGGTTTATGCAATAAGCTTTTCTATTCTTGTCTTTTCCCAGAGACAGAACCTCGCCTGTTTCCTCACAAACCCACATTGTGGCAGCATGATTAATGCAGATGGCCATGGTGAAGTGTGGACAGATTGGAATAATATGTCCAAGTTTTTCCAGTATGGATGGAGATGCACCACTAATGAGAATGCCTATTCGAACCATACCCTGATGGGCAACTGGAACCAGGAAAGATATGACCTGAGGAATATCGTGCAGCCCAAACCCTTGCCTTCCCAGGTACTCTAACTTTCTCTTTTTTGTTTGTTTGTTTCCTTTTGTTGGCAAAAGAAATGCAATGGCCATTTGAAATGCAGGTATGTAATAACTTCCGGTGCAGTGATCTCTCAGTTTTCAGTGAAGTGTTTGGGACAGAGGAACAGTCCGCAGCTGAACCACCTATGCCACTTTACTGTCAAGTTGAATATTTTATTATCTGTAAGGTTTCAAAAGGAAGGGCAGTCCTCTTTTTCTCTTACTTCTGTTTGGACTGTATCTCTTCATCTATGGAAATTTATAACGTCTTCTGACTTAGGCTAGCTTTTCCCCTGGTCCTTGCCTATCTAGACTTGTCATTTATCTGAGTCTTGCGCTTAAATCTCTCCTAAACAAGCAAACATACAAAAGATATGAAAGTTAGACGGATATAAACTAACACCGTAGACCTCAGTCCATCTAAAATATGACAATCCATGAGAATTCATGTCATATTGATCTTTATTTCCTGATGTTAACTGTAGACTTCCAGATTCTTAGTCTGTTAATTTTTCTTTGCAGTTTGGACACTACTTTGAAACAACATATGATACAAGCTACAACAACAAAATGCCACTTTCAACGCATAGTACGTGTACTGTTTTTTCTAATTCTTACATTTTCAGAACCCAACTCAGTGACTGGCACATAGAAGGAACTCAAATAAAAGTAAACTGAATAGGTGAATAAGTGAGGCTGGGTGCAGTGGCTCACACGCATAACCCCCAGCACGTTGTGAGGCTGAGGCAGGCAGATCACTTGAGGTCAGGAGTTCGAGACCAGCCTGGCCAGCATGGTGATACCCCATCTCTACTTAAAAAATACAAAAATTAGCTGGGTGTGGTGGCTCATGCCTGTAGTTCCAGCTACTCATGAGGCTGAGGCAGGAGAATCACTTGAACCTGAGAGGTAGAGATTTCAGTGAGCAGAAATCAAGCCACTGCACTCCTGCCTGGGTGACAGAGTGAAACACCGTCTCAAAAAAAAAAAAAAAAGGTGAATAACTAAATGAATGAGTAAACAGGTGTTTTTCTTCAATTTTAACAGAACTTACTGTCTATTCCCTAGAAATAGGAGCAAGATCAGTTTCTAAAACTCCTTATTGTTGACTGTTTTGATTTGTCTTCCCTTCCCTTTTTTGGTTCCCTCAGGATTTAAGCGAGAGCCTCACTGGTTCCCAGGACATCAACCTGAACTGGATCCTCCCCGATACAAATGCACAGAAAAGTCAACTTACATGAGTAGCTATTCAAAATCTTAAATCAGGCATCACTCAGGATGTGTATAATATCTTAATATTGACTAATTTCAGCATCCAGGTTTCTAAGAAATGATAAGATACTTCACTTTTCCACAGTAAAAAGAAGGGAGCACATTCTAAGCACAGCTAAAAATTTAGCTCACTGTAGCACAGTTTCACTCTCTGAATAAATAAAGCAAAAAACACAGAAAATATTCTTTATCCCTTTTTTGTTGTTGTTTTAACCAAGATTTAAACATCAAATTTAGTATAGCAACTCAGTTCTACATTTGGGGTGTTGTAGAAGGGTCTTAAAAAGAATTATTTTGGGCTGAGTACAGTGGCTCATGCCTGTAATCCCAGCACTTTGGGAGGCTGAGGCGAGTGGATCACTTGAGGTTAGGAGTTCGAGAGCAGCCTGACCAACATGGTGAAACACTGCCCCTACCAAAAACACAAAAATTAGCTGAGCGTGGTGGCTCACGCCTGTAATCCCAGCTACTCAGGAGGCTGAGGCAGGGGAATCGCTTGAACCTGGGAGGTGGAGGTTGCAGTGAGCTGACATCATGCCACTGCACTCTAGCCTGGGCGACAGAGCGAGACTCTATCTCAAAAAATAATATTAATAAATAAAATAAAGAATTATTTATCTAAAGTCTACAACCACTCTGGCCTTCCCTTCCTTCTGTCGTTGTAGCAAGACTGCAGAATCCAGCATAACTTAGGCTAGGTTTGGCTAGACGCTTTCTGGGTAAAGCCAGGTAATCAGAGTCATATAGTGCAACTTTGCTGTGACCTTAGTGAACATCCGCTCTTGAGGACTACAAAAACAAATATAACTTTAAAAAATAATTGTAGAGAATTTAAAACATAAAACCAAAGTAGACAGACTAGTCTAATGAACTCCCATGTATCATTACCCAGTATCAACTATTTATGACTAATCTTATCTACTTCTACTTTATCTTATTGAATTAATTTTGGAGCAGATCTTAGAATTTAATCTATAAAAATCTTGGTGGGCTGGGTGCGGTGGCTCACACCTGTAACCCCAGCACTTTGGGAGGCTGAGGTGGGTGGATCACCTGAGGTCAGGAGTTCAAGACCAGCCTGGCCAACGTGATGAAACTCTGTCTTCTAAAAATACAAAAATTAGCCAGCCTTGGTGGTGGGCACCTGTAATCCCAGCTACTTGGGAGGCTGAGGCAGGAGAATCACTTGAACCCAGGAAGCAGAGGTTGCAGTGAGCTAAGATGGTGCCATTACACTCCAGCCTGTGTGACAAGAGTGAAACTCCATCTCAAAAAAAAGAAAAAAAAAATCTCGATATACTGACTGGGCACAGTGACTCACACCTTCTAATCCCAGCACTTTGGGAGGCTAAGGCAGGAGGATAGCTTGAGGCTGGTAGTTCAAAACCAGCCTGGGCAACATAGCAAGACCCCATCTCTACCAACTTTTTTTTTTTTAAGATTTCAGTATATTTCTCAAAAAGATAAGGACTGTCAGTTGTCCACTCTCCCACAACAAAGGTCACTAAGGAATCCTGTTGACTAAACAAAGCTCATTAAACCGATTGTAGCGTAGCAAAGGAGACCATCAACTTGACACAGAGTCTTGGTAATGAATCAAAGGGGGGATGTTAGAGTAAGTATTTATAAGGATTTGAGATAAGCGTCCAACTAGTTTAAAATGGATCTTTCAAAGTAGGGAACTAGTAGAGACTGAAAAAGGGTTGTGAATAGCTTAGGTTTGGTAAACTTAGGAAAACAACAGTCTTAATTTTAATATGGTTAAACCGATCAGTATTTCCTATTTTTTTTATGTACTGTGTAATAAGACACTATAATATATGGGCATTATTGAGAGATATTGCCCATATGTTGTCCTCTTAAACAAGGAGATATTTTTCATCTCCCGTATATTACCTCTCAAACCTTTGTTACTCTAGTTTCCAGATGATAGATCTGGAATTTATGTTGTTGTTCAGTAGTGAGGAAGTTTCTTTTTCTTCTAAATGGCTATCAAGTTGTCCCACCATTAGTTATTGAAAAGATCATAATTTCTTCACTGCTATTCAATGCCATTTTTATTGTAAATAAACTATGTACATGTAGGTCTGTTTCTGGGCTACTATATTCTATTAGTTTAATTGTCATTCCTTGTATTATCTTTGTTATGATGCCTTGATAGCACCATCTTAATTATGATTTTATTACATTATTATTATTTTATATCTTAATACCTAATAGATCAAATGCTTTCTTCTTGTTTTCAAGAATATTAGTTATTATGTTTGAACTTTTGCATTTCCATATAAAATTTAGAATCAGCTTGCTATAAAATGACACTGTTAGGATACTGATTGAAACTGTATTGCATCGTTAGGTCAGTTTTAGAATTTGAGTTCTCATTAATTCTAATAATTTATTCGTATGTTTTTACAATATAAATATTGTTTTATAGGCACTTTTTTTTTTATTATACTTTAAGTTCTAGGGTACATGTGCACAACGTGCAGGTTTGTTACATATGTATACTTGTGCCGTGTTGGTGTGCTGCACCCATCAACTCATCAGCACCCATCAACTCGTCATTTACATCAGGTATAACTCCCAATGCCATCTCTCCCCCCGCCCCCCTCCCCATAATAGGCCCCGGTATAGGCACGTATTTTAAGTTTACATATTATATGTCTTACTCTATTTCCTAGGTATCTAGCACATTTTAAAAATTGAGGAAAAATATACATAACAGGGCCAGGCGCAGTGGCTCACGCCTGTAATCCCAGCACTTTGGGAGGCCGAGGCTGGAGGATCACTTGAAGTCATGGGTTTGAGAGCAGCCTGGCCAATGTGGCGAAAGTTTGTCTCTACTAAAGATACAAAATTTAGCTGGGCGTGGTGGCGGGCGCCTGTAATCCCAGCTACTCCGGAGACTGAGGCAGGAGAATCTCTTGAACCCAGGAGGCGGAGGTTGCAGTGAGCCGAGATCACACCCACTGCACTCGAGCCTAGGCGATAGAGTGAGACTCCGTCTCAAAAATATATGTGTGTGTGTGTGTGTGTATATATAAACATAACGTATAATTTACCATTTTAGCTTTTTGTTGTTGTTCATAGAGACAGGGTTTCACCATATTGCCCAGGTTGGACTCAGACTCCTGACCTCAAACAGTCCACCTGCCTCAGCCTCCCAAAGTGCTGGGATTACAGGCATGAGCCACCATGTGTGGCCCATTGTAGCTATTTTTAAGTGTATAATTTAGTGGCATTAAGTATTTTCACACTGTTGTGCCATGTTCACAATATTGTGCAACCATCACCACTATCAATTTCCAGTACTTTCTCATCATCCCGAACTAAAACTCTGTAACTATAAAACAGTAACAGCTCATTCCCTGACCCCCACTCCCTCAGCTCTTGGTAACCTGTATTCTACTTTCTGTCTCTATGAATTTACCTATTCTAGGTACCTCATTTAAGTAGAATTGTGTAATATTTGTCCTTTTGTGTCTGGCTTATAGTATTTTCAAGGCTCATTTATGTTATACCATGTATCTTCTTTTTTGTTTTGAGACAGTCTCTGTCACCCAGGTTGGAGTGCAGTGGTGTGATCATAGCTCACTGCAACCTCAAACTTATGGGCTCCAGGGATCCTCCACTCTCAGCCTCCCAAGTATCTGGACTACAGGTGCGTTCCACCATGCTCAGCTAATTTTTCAAAACAAATTTGTGTAGGGAGTAGGGACAGGGTCTCATTTTGTTTCCCAGGCTGGTGTCAAACTCCTGGGTTCAAGCGATCCTCCCACCTCAGCCTCCTCTTCTTTAAGATTGAGTAGGCTGGGCACAGTGCCTCACACCTGTAATCCCAACACTTTGGGAGGCCAAGGCAGGCGGATTGCGAGGTCAAGAGATTGAGACCATCCTGGCCAACATGATGAAACCCCGTTTCTAAAAAAAATACAAAAATTAGCTGGGCGTGGTGGCACCCACCTGTAATCCCAGGTACTCAGGAGGCTGAGGCAGGAGAATCACTTGAACCTGGGAGGAGGAGGTTGCATTGAGCCAAGATTGCACCACTGCACTGCAGCCTAGTGAGAGAGGAGACTCCGTCTCAAAAAAAAAAAAAAAAAAAGATTGAATAATATTCCATGCCTGTATATTCCACAGTTTGCTTCTCCATTATCTGTTGATGGATACTTGGGTTGTTTTCATCTTTTAGTTATTGTGAATTATGCTGTTATGAACATTGATATACAAGTTTCTGTTTGTGTCCCTGCTTTCAATTCTTTGAGGTATACATTCAGAAGTGGAATGCTGGATCATACCATAATTCTATATGTTTTCGTTTTGTTTTGTTGTTGTTGTTGATTGTTTTTATTTGAGACAGAGTCTTGCTCTGTCACCCAGGCTGGAGTGCAGTGGCGTGATCTTGGCTCACTGCAACCTCTGTTTCATGGGTTCAAGCGATTCTCCTGCCTTAGTCACCCAGGTAGCTGGGACTACAGGCACACACCACCACACCGCACCAATTTTTGTACTTTTAGTAGAGACAAAGTTTCACCATATTGGCCAGCTGATCTCGAACTCGTGACTTCAAGTGATCTGCCCACCTCGGCCTCCCATGGTGCTGGGATTACAAGTGTGAGCCACCACGCCTGGCCGATAATTCTAGTTTAACAATTTGAAAATGCCAAACTTTTCCATAATGGCTGTACCATTTTATATTCCTACCAGTAATACACAAGGGTTTCAATTTCTCCATATTCTCATCAACGCTTATTTTGTTTTTGTTTGCATCTTATAATAGCCATGTTAGTGGATATAAAGTGGTATTCCATGGTGGTTTTGATTCATATTTTCCCTAATGGCTAATGATTAAACATCTCTTGTTCCTTTTTTTTTTTTTTTGAGACGGAATCTCGCTCTGTTGCCCTCTGTCACCCAGGCTGGAGTGCAGTGGCACCATGTTGGCTCACTGCAACCTCTGCCTCCTGGGTTCAAGCAATTCTCCTGCCTCAGCTTCCCAAGTAGCTGGGACTACAGATGCGCACTACTGTGCCCGGTTAATTTTTGTATTTTTAGTAGAGACGGGGTTTCACCATGTTAGCTAGGCTGGTCTTAAACTCCTGACCTCAGGTAATCCAACCGCCTAGGCCTCCCAAAGTGCTGGGATTGCAGGCTTAGCCTTGAACATCTTTCTGTGTGCTTTTTGGCTATTCATGCATCTTCTTTGGAGAAATGTTTATTCAAGTTCCTTGCCCACTTGTGAATTGGGTTGTTTGTTTATTTGTTGTTGAGTTGTAGGAGTTCTTTATACATCCTTACATGTTCCAGATACTAATTTCTAATCAGATATAAGGTTTGCAAATATTTTCTTTGATTGTGTAGATTGTTGTTTCACTCTCTCTCTCTTTTTTTTAACGTAAATTAACCCATTTATTATAGGCCAGTGATGTCTCAAAGAGTAGAGGAGCGTCTACTGGTCTTTCAATTCCTTCAGTTTTCTGATGGCAGACTTTACCATGACAGCCGAAGTGGTATTGTAAGTCCCCGCACTGCCAGCTACTGTCTTCATGCAGGAACCACAGTGCCTGATTTTGACAGCTCATCTCTTCATCTTGGTTTTGCCATAGAAAGAGCAAGTGTACTTGGCGTGCAGGCCGATTTCAATTTCCTTCACCATTTTCCAGAGGGAAGCCCCACAGTGGGTCCTGTATTTACCAACTATTCCGACTTTCTTTTTTTTTTTTTTTTTTTTTCCTGAGATGGAGTCTCACTCTGTCGCCCAGGTTGGAGTGCAGTGGTGCAATCTTGACTCACTGCAAGCTCCGCCTCCCAGGCTCAAGCTATTCTCCTGCCTCAGACTCCCCAGGAGCTGGGACTACAGGTGTGTGCCACCATGCCTGGCTAATTTTTGTATTTTGATTAGAGATGGGGTTTCACCATGTTGGTCAGGCTTGAACTCCTGACCTCAAGTGATCCAGCCACCTCGGCCTCCCAAAGTGCTGGGATTCCAGGTGTGAGCCACCGCGCCCAGCCTCATTCCAACTTCCTTGGTGCGTTTGGCCATGTCACCGCAAACTACGTCTGAGCCCAGAGAGGAAGATGTTGTTTCACTCTCTAGATACTGTCCCTTGATGCACAAAAGTTTTTAATGTTGATAAGTCCAATTTATCTATTTTTTGTTGGTGGTACCTATGCTTCTGATGTTATATCCAAGAAACCATTGCCAAATACAGTGTTACAAAGCTTTCCCCCTATTTTCTTCTACGAGTTTTATAGTTTTAGTTCTTACAAAATAGGTCTTTGGCTGGGCGCAGTGACTCATGCCTGTAATCCCAGCACTTTGGGAGGTCGAGGCAGGTGGATCACCTGAGGTCAGCATTTCAAGACCAGCCTGGCCAACATGGTGAAACCTGTCTCTACTAAAAATTCAAAACTAGCCGGGCATGGTGGTGCATGCCTGTAATCCCAGCTACTTGGGAGGCTGAGACAGGAGAATTGCTTGAACCCAGGAGGTAGAGGTTGCAGTGAGCCGAGATCACGCCATGCACTCCAGCCTGGGCAACAAGAGCAAAACTCTGTCTCAAAAAAAAATTAATTAAAAATAAATAAATAAAGTCGGTCTTCGATAGTTTTGGAATTATTTTTTATCTATAGTATAAGGTATGTATAAGGTATGGGTCCAACTTCATTCTTTTGCAAGTGCATATTCAGTTTTCCCAGCACCATTTGTTGGAGAGACTGTCCTTTCCCCATTGAGTGATCTTGTCGCCCTTGTTGGAAATCACAAGCCCATATGCACTAAGGTTTATTTCTGGACTCTGTATTCTATTACATTGATCTACATTCTGCCTTTTTGCCAATATTACACCATTTTGATTAGTTTTGTAATAAGTTTTGAAATCAGAAAGTCTAAGTCTTCCCACTTTGTTCTTTTTCAAGATTTTTTCAGCTTTCAGGGTCCCTTGAGATTCCATATGAATTTTAGGACAGATTTTTTTTTTCTGCAAAGTCATTGGAATTTTGATAGGGATTGCATTGACTCTGTAATCAGTATGGCTAATATTGGTATCTTAACAATATTAAGTCTTCCAATTCATGAACACAGATGTCTTTCCATTTATTTATGTCTTCTTAATTTCTTTCAGCAATACGTTACAGTTTTCAGTGTATAAGTCTTTTACCTTATTGGTTTATTCCTAAGTATTTTAGTCTTTTTGATGTTATTGTAAATGGTATTGTTGTCTTAATCTTTATTTCAGGTTATTAATTGTTAGTGTATAGAAATGAAACTGATTTTTGTTTGTTGGTTTTGTGTCCTGCCACTTTGCTGAATTTGTATATTAGCTCTACTGGTGTGTGTGTGTGTGTAATCTTTAGGGTTTTCTGCATGTAAGATCATGTCATCTACAAACAGATCATTTTACTTCTTCCTTTCCAATGTGGATACTTTTATTTCTTACTTAATTGCTCTGAACAGAACTTCTAATAATACACTGAGTAGAAGTGGCAAAAGTGGGTATCCTTGTCTTGATCCTGATCTTAAAGGAAAACCATTTATTTTTTTTTCCAAGAACCGGCAATAGACTGAAACTTTTAGTTTTGGGGGGAGTTTCAGTTTTTTTGTTTGTTTGTTTGTTTGCTTGATTTTTATTTGTTGAGACAGGGTCAAGTGCTAGAGTGTAGTGGCACGATCTTGGCTCACCGCAACCTCTGCTTCCCAGACTCAAGCAATACTCTCACCTCAGCCTACCGAGTAGCTGGGACTACAGGTGCACGCCACCAGGCTCAGCTAATTTTTGTAGTTTTTGTAGTGACGAGGTTTCGCCATACTGCCAAGGCTGGTCTTGAACTCCTGGGCTCAAGTGATCCTCCAGCCTCGGCCTCCCAAAGTGCTGAGATTACAGGTGTGAGCCTCCACACCTGTCCGAAATTTTGAATTTTTATCATTGAGTTTGGTGTTTGCTGTGGGTTTTTCATATGTGGTCTTTATTATGTTGAGGTAGTTTCCTTCTACTCCTAGTTTGTTGAGTGTTTTTATCGCATAAGGGTTTTGAATTCTGTGAAATGCTTTTTCTGCATTAACTGAGATGATCCTGTGGGATTTTTTTCCCCTCTATTTTGTCAATGTGGTGTATTGTATCAATTGATTTTAATATGTTGACTCAAACTTGCATTTCAAGAATATATATAATCCTTTTAATATCCTGCTGAATTTGGTTTGCTAGTATTTTGTTGAAGATTTGTGTGGTATATTGGTCTGTAGTTTTCTTTTCTTGTAATGTCTTTGTCTGGCTTCGGTATCAGGGTAATGCTGGTTTTCTGGAATGAGGTAGGAAGTATTCCTCCTCTTTGCTTTTTTTGAAAAAGCTTGAGGAGGACTGATGTTAATTCTTATATAAATATTTGGTAGAACTCATCAATGAAGCCATCTGGTCCAGGGCTTTCATTATTGGGGTATTTTGATTACTAATTCAAACCCCTTACTCTAACTTATAGATCTATTCAGATTTTCTATTTCTTAATGAGTCAGTTTTGGTAAACTATGTGTTTCTAGGAATTTATCTGTTTGACCTATGTTTCCAATTTGCTAGCAGATAATTGTACATAGTATTCTCATATAATCTTTTTTATTTCTATTTGCATCTGCAGTAATGTCCCCACATTTTTCTGATTTTAGTAATTTGATTTTCTCTCTTTTTTTCTTAGTCAATCTAGGTAAGGCTTGTCAATTTTGTTGATCTTTTCAAAGGAACAACTTTTGGTTTAATTGACTTCCTTTATTTTTCTGTTCTCTCTTTTATTTATCTCTGCTCTTTTATTATTTTCTTTCTTCTTCTAGCTTTGCTTTGGATTTGCTTTTCTTTTCCTAGTTCCTTATGATGTAAAATTAGTTTTTTAATTTGCAGTTTTTCTTTATTTTCATTGTACAGTAGGTCTTCAAATAATGTTGTTTTATTTAACATTGTATCATTATTAGATTGATGAGAAAAATGAATTACTTCCCTGCTGGGACAGTGTCTGTGTAGAGTTTGCATGTTCTCCCCAAGTCTGCGTGGGTTTTCTTTGGGTATTCTAGGTTCCTCCTACATCTCAAAGATGTGCACATTAGGTGAACTGGAATTTCTAAATGGTCCCAGTCTGAATGAGTGGGGGCATACATGGCATCCCATCCAGGGTCAGTTCCCTCTTTGTGCCCTGAGCTTCCAGGATAGGTTCCAGCCACCTATGACCCTGAACTGGAATAAGCCAGTCAGAAAATGAATGAACGAACGAACGAGTGAATGAATGAATGAATGAATGAATGAATACAAAGTTTATAAAGTAAAAATTCATAAAGTCTACAATAATCATACAGATGCACAACATAAGCAATGCTATAATAGAAAACATTCAGCGAGGCCTCCAGATTTGTGATTGTTTGCCTTTGAACTGCGTGGTGGTAGGAGCTGCTCCTTACAGTTTTCACTTTGCAAACATTTATTCCTTCATTTAACTCACCACTGCTACAAATGCTGTCACTCATTGATTTACCAAAAATTGGGTAAATAATTACCTTACTTATTTTTAATAATCTTTCTTTTCTTTCTTTTTTTTTTGTTTGAGATGGAGTTTCACTTTTCTTGCCCAGCCTGGAGTGCGGTAATACAATCTCAGCTCACTGCAACCTCCACCTTCTGGTTTCAAGAGATTCTCCTGCCTCAGCCTCCTGAGTAGCTGGGATTACAGGTGCCTGCCACCATGCCTGGCTAATTTTTGTATTTTAAATAGAAACGGGGTTTCACCGTGTTGGCCAGACTGGTCTCAAACTCCTGACCTCGTGATCCGCCCGCCTCGGCCTCCCAAAGTGCTGGGATTACAGGCGTGAGCACCATGCCCGGCCAGTAATCTTTCTTAAATGTATGTATACTTCACATTTATCTTGATGTTTAATATTAGAAGTATGGAGGAATCATATTACCTGACTTCAAATTATGCTAAAGAGCTATAGTAACCAAAACAACATGGTACTGGCACAGAAACAGACACATAGACCAGTGGAACAGAGTAAGGAAGCCAGAAACAAATCCACATGCCTACAGTGAACTCATTTTCGACAAAGGTGCCAAGAACATAAACTGGGGGAAAGACAGTCTCTTTAATAAATAAATAATAATAAAGAAACAGTCTCATTTGTTAAAGAGACTGTTATCCTGCTGGGGAAACAGGATATCCATATGCATAAGAATGAAACTAGACTCCTATCTCTTGCCATATACAAGAATTAAACGAAAACAGATTAAAGACTTAAAGCTAAGACCTCAAACTATGAAACTACTATAAGAAAACATTGGGGAAACTTGTAGACATTGGCCTAGGTGAAAGTTTCTTGAGTTGTACCCTACAAACACAGGCAACCAAAGCAAAAATGGACAAATGGGATCACAAATTAAAAGTCTTCTGCACAAGCCAGGCACAGTGGCCCACGTCTGTAATCCCAGCATTTTGGGAGGCTGAGGCGGGCAGATCACCTGAGGTCGGGAGTTTGAGACCAGCCTGACCAATATTGAGTAACCCCGTCTCTACTAAAAAAAAAAATACAAACTAAGCTGGGCGTGGTGGCCCATGCCTGTAATCCCAGCTACTCGGGAGGCTGAGGCAGGAGAATCTCTTGAACGCGGGAAGTAGAGGTTGCAGTGACCAAGATTGTGCCATTGCATTCCAGCAACCTGGGCAACAAGAGTGAAACTCCGTCTCAAGGGAAAAAAAAAAGCTTTGCACGGCAAAGGAAACAAAGTGAAGACACAATCCACAGAATGGGAGAAAATATTTACAAACTACTCATCTGACAAGAGATTAATAACCAGAATATAAAAGGAGCTCAAACAACTCTATAAGAAAAACCTAATAATCTGATTTAAAATGGGCAAAAACTGAATACACATTTCTCAAAAGACACCATGGAAAACAAGCATATGAAAAGGTGCTCAACATCATTGATCATCAGAGAAGTGCAGATCAAAACTGCAATGAAATGTTAAAATGGCTTTTGTCCAAAACACAGGCAGTAACAAATGCTGGAAGAATGTGGATAAAAGGGAACCCTTGTACACTGTTGGTGGGAATATAAATTAGTACAACTACTTTAGATAACAGTTTGGAGGTTCCTCAAAAAACTAAAAATAGAGCCACCATATGATCCAGCAATCCCATTGCTGGGTGTATATCCCAAAGAAAGGAAATCAGTATATGAAAGAGGTATCTGCACTCACATGTTTGTGGTAGCTCTGTTCACAATAGCCAAGATTTGGAAGCAACCTAAATGTCTGTCAACAGATGAATGGATAAAGACAATATGGTACTTACACACAATGGAGTACTAGTCAGCCATAAGAGAGATTGAGATACTGTCATTTGTAACAACATGGATGGAACTCTGGAAGTCATTATGTTAAGTGAAATAAACCAGGCACAGAAAGACAAACATCGCATGTTCCTACTTATTGTGGAATCTAAACTTGAAACAATTGAACTCATAGCAATAGAATAGAAGGATGGTTACCAGAGGCTGGGAAGGGTAGTGTGGGTTGGGGGAAGGTGGGGATGGTCAATGGACTCAAAAAAAAAAAACATAGGAAGAATGAATAAAACTATATGATAGCACAATAGGGTGACTATAATCATTAATAATTTAACTGTACTTTGTGTGTGTGTGTGTGTGTATGTGTGTGTGTGACAGGGTCTCACTCTGTCACCCAAGCTGGAGTGCAGTGTCGCAATCTCGGCTCACTGCAGCCTCTGCCTGCTGGGTTCAAGTGATTCTTCTGCCTCAGTCTCCCGAGTAGCTGGGACTACAGCTGCACACCACCACGCCTGGCTAATTCTTGTATTTTTAGTAGAGATGGGGTTTCGCCATGTTGGCCAGGCTGGTCACAAACTCCTGACCTCAAGTGATCCGCCCGCCTCAGCCTGGGATTACAGGCATGAGCCACCACGCTGGCCCAGCTGTACATTTTAAAATGACAAAAAGAGAATAATTGGATTGTTTGTAACACAAAAGATAAATACTTGAGGAGATGGATACCCCATTATTCATTATGTGATTATTATGCATTGCATGCCTGTATCAAAACAACTCACGTACCCCATAAATATATATACCTACTATGTACCCACAAAAATTAAA
>NW_012101721.1:1497597-1503983 GCF_000951045.1 Mandrillus leucophaeus
CTTTTCTTTTCTTTTCTTTCATTTTGAGACAGGTATAAACACGGCTCATTGCTCTCTTGGCCTCCTGGACACAAGGGGTCGTTTCACCTTAACTCTCTGAATAGCTGGGACTTCAGATACGCACCACCATGCATGGCTATTTTTTTGTATTTTTTGTGGAGATGGGGTTTTACCATTTTGCCTAGGCTGGTCTAGGACTCCTGGGCTAATGTGATCCACCTGTCTTGGCCTCCCAAAGTGTGAGCCACGGCACCTAGCTGTGTTCTGTTTTTCGTTTGTCTCAAGGTATTTTCTAATTTCCCTTGTGATTTCTTCTTCTTCTTCTTCTTCTTTTTTTTTTTTATTTTTTTTTTGAGACAGAGTCTCGCTCTGTCACCCAGACTGGAGTGCAGTGGCGGGATCTCGACTCACTGCAAGTTCTGCCTCCCAGGTTCACACCATTCTCCTGCCTCAGCCTCCCGAGTAGCTGGGACTACAGGCACCGGCCACCATGGCCAGCTAATTTTTTGGTATTTTTACTGTGTTAGCCAGGATGGTCTCGATCTCCTGACCTCATGATCCGCCCGCCTTGGCCTCCCAAAGTGCTGGGATTACAGGCATGAGCCACCGTGCCCAGCAGTGATTTCTTCTTTAATCCAGTAGTTGTTTAAGAGTGTATTGTTTAATTTGTGAATTTTCCCTTTTCCCTTCTGTTAGTGATTTCTAATTTTATTTCATTGTGATCAGAAAAGATACTTTGTATGATTTCAGTTTTTTAAAATGTGTTAAAACTTGTTTTGTGGCCTAACTTTTGGTCTGTCCTATAGAAGCTTTCATGTGCACTGAGAAAAAGATATCTGCTATTATTGGATAGGATATTCTGCCATAACATTTTAATTTGCCTCTAACTCCCCATTATCAGACAAAGCTGCAGAGAACATCCTCATATATGTTCCTTTATGGACCTGTGTAAATTACCCCTATGTTGAACTGGTGAGTCCTGAGCTATGTCTATATTTAATTTGACTATTGCTCTCAAGAATGAATGTGCCACTGACACACCCATCAATAAGGCCTGAGGCTTCTTATGTTGCCGTATCTCTGCTAACACAACATTAACATGGTGCCTCATGTCTGTAATCCCAACACTTCGGGAGGCCAAGGTGGGTGGATCACATGAGGTCAGGAGCTAGAGACCAGTCTGGCTAACACGATGAAACCCCATCTGTACTAAAAATACAAAAATTAGCTGGGCGTGGTGGCACGCGCCTGAAGTCCCAGCTACTTGGAAGGCTGAGGCAGGAGAATCGCTTGAACCTGGGAAGCTGTGGTTGCAGTGAGCCAAGATTGCGCCATTGCCCTCCAGCCTGGGGAAACAGCGAGACTCCGTCTCAACAAAAGACAAAACAAAACAAAACATTAACCAGCTCTCTATTTTTTGCCATGCTGATAGGTACAAAGCAATGGTTCTCGACCTGGGACAATTTTATCCTCCAGGAGATAATTGGCAATTTCTAGAGACATTTTTTATTTTCACAAAGGGGATGTCTATTGGCAGCTAGTGGGTACAGGCCAGGGATGCTGCCAAACATCCTGCAAGGCACAGACAAGCCCCCACAAAGGGGCCCAAAATGTTGGTAATGCCAATATTGAGAAACACTGTTGTAAAGAGATAGCTTATTGTTACTTTGATTTGCATTTCACTGACTACTAGTTATTTTCAGCATTCCTTTGTATGCATGTTGGCTTCTTGATTTCCACTTGCATAAATGTCCTATGCATATTCTTTGTCCTTTTTAAAGAAAATTGGAGTAGCTGTCCTTTTCTTGCTGATTCTTATGAATTCCTTGTATAGTATTGCTATTAATGCTATTATTCCTTGTGAATTTTAGAGATTTCATATACTTTCTCCCTCTCTGTATGCTCTTGTCGAGGATTAAGGTTGGCTAGAAACTCTTTTACTCTCCCTCCACCAAGAGATTGGGGGTCTGTGCCCTTCCCTTTGAATATAGAAAGGCTTTGCAACTGCTTTGGTCAAAAAATTATGGCAAAAGAAACGCTGTATAAATTTCCAGCCCTAGCCTTAAACTTGCAGCTCCCACTTTCTGTCTTTTGGAACACTCTTTCTTGGAGACCTGAACCACCATATAAGAAATCTGACTATCTGCTGAAGAGATCTTGTAGAGAGATCCTGACACTATGTGGACAGAGAGAGAGGCCCAGCTGAGCCCACCTTTCCAACCATCCATGCCAAGGCATCAGGAATGAGAGTTAAGTCACCTTAAAACCTATAGATGAGACCATCTACCAGCTGAATACCACCTGGTAAGGTTTAATAAAATGATTGTTGTTTAAGCCACTAAATTTTCAGGTAGTTTGATATGCAGAAGTAGACAACCAGCACAGTATTTCTTAATCTGAGATTATATGCTGCAAGTTTGCTGAACTCTCTTGTTAGTTCTAATAGTTTGTTGATTCTGATTTTTTTGGGGGGTGAGGGAGGACAGGGTCTCACTCCCATTTCCCAAGGCTGGAGTGCGGTGATGTGATCTTGGCTCACTGCAGCCTTGAATCTCGAACTCCCAGGCTCAGGTGATTCTCCCACCTCAGCATCCCAAGTACCTGGAACTACAGGTGTGCACCACCACGCCTGACTAATTTTTTTTTTTTTTTGTAGAGACGGAGTTTCACCATGTTGTCCAGGCTGGTCTCAAACTCCTGGGCTAAAGTGATCCTCCCACCTCAGCATTCCAAAGTCCTGGGGTTGCAGGCATGAGCCACCATGTCTGGCCTGTCCGTTGATTCTTTTGGGGTTGTTTTAGCAGATTATTATATCATTTATAAATAATAACAGTTTCATCTCTACCCTTCCAATTCTTACACCTCTTCTTTGTTTTTCTTCTGTTATGGCATTGTTCAGAACCTTTATTGCTATGTAAAATATTAGGAGTGATAATGGGCATCTTTGTCTTGCTCAGGATATTCAAAGGAATAGAATGAATTAAATTTTCATTGGTAAGTATGTCCCTGGGAAGCTGTGGTTGCAGTGAGCAAAAATGCGCCATTGCCCTCCAGCCTGGGGAAACAGCGAGACTCCGTCTCAACAAAAGACAAAACAAAACAAAACATTAACCAGCTCTCTATTTTTTGCCATGCTGATAGGTACAAAGCAATGGTTCTCGACCTGGGACAATTTTATCCTCCAGGAGATAATTGGCAATTTCTAGAGACATTTTTTATTTTCACAAAGGGGATGTCTATTGGCAGCTAGTGGGTACAGGCCAGGGATGCTGCCAAACATCCTGCAAGGCACAGACAAGCCCCCACAAAGGGGCCCAAAATGTTGGTAATGCCAATATTGAGAAACACTGTTGTAAAGAGATAGCTTATTGTTACTTTGATTTGCATTTCACTGACTACTAGTTATTTTCAGCATTCCTTTGTATGCATGTTGGCTTCTTGATTTCCACTTGCATAAATGTCCTATGCATATTCTTTGTCCTTTTTAAAGAAAATTGGAGTAGCTGTCCTTTTCTTGCTGATTCTTATGAATTCCTTGTATAGTATTGCTATTAATGCTATTATTCCTTGTGAATTTTAGAGATTTCATATACTTTCTCCCTCTCTGTATGCTCTTGTCGAGGATTAAGGTTGGCTAGAAACTCTTTTACTCTCCCTCCACCAAGAGATTGGGGGTCTGTGCCCTTCCCTTTGAATATAGAAAGGCTTTGCAACTGCTTTGGTCAAAAAATTATGGCAAAAGAAACGCTGTATAAATTTCCAGCCCTAGCCTTAAACTTGCAGCTCCCACTTTCTGTCTTTTGGAACACTCTTTCTTGGAGACCTGAACCACCATATAAGAAATCTGACTATCTGCTGAAGAGATCTTGTAGAGAGATCCTGACACTATGTGGACAGAGAGAGAGGCCCAGCTGAGCCCACCTTTCCAACCATCCATGCCAAGGCATCAGGAATGAGAGTTAAGTCACCTTAAAACCTATAGATGAGACCATCTACCAGCTGAATACCACCTGGTAAGGTTTAATAAAATGATTGTTGTTTAAGCCACTAAATTTTCAGGTAGTTTGATATGCAGAAGTAGACAACCAGCACAGTATTTCTTAATCTGAGATTATATGCTGCAAGTTTGCTGAACTCTCTTGTTAGTTCTAATAGTTTGTTGATTCTGATTTTTTTGGGGGGTGAGGGAGGACAGGGTCTCACTCCCATTTCCCAAGGCTGGAGTGCGGTGATGTGATCTTGGCTCACTGCAGCCTTGAATCTCGAACTCCCAGGCTCAGGTGATTCTCCCACCTCAGCATCCCAAGTACCTGGAACTACAGGTGTGCACCACCACGCCTGACTAATTTTTTTTTTTTTTTGTAGAGACGGAGTTTCACCATGTTGTCCAGGCTGGTCTCAAACTCCTGGGCTAAAGTGATCCTCCCACCTCAGCATTCCAAAGTCCTGGGGTTGCAGGCATGAGCCACCATGTCTGGCCTGTCCGTTGATTCTTTTGGGGTTGTTTTAGCAGATTATTATATCATTTATAAATAATAACAGTTTCATCTCTACCCTTCCAATTCTTACACCTCTTCTTTGTTTTTCTTCTGTTATGGCATTGTTCAGAACCTTTATTGCTATGTAAAATATTAGGAGTGATAATGGGCATCTTTGTCTTGCTCAGGATATTCAAAGGAATAGAATGAATTAAATTTTCATTGGTAAGTATGTTTGTGCTAAGTTTTTGTTATATAATATTTACCAACTTGAGGAAATTTCTTTTATTTCTGATTTTCTAACAGAAGTTTCCCTCCATGTAAATAGAGAAGCTGAACCACACATTAGTTGGGATAATCATAAGATTTTATTTTCTTTTAGTCTATTAATACAGTAAATTTATATTGAGAGATTTTCCAATATTGAATCATCTTTGCATTCCTGGCATATTTTACTTTGAGTGATAACTTACCTATAACTATGAGTTAGCAGCTGTTTCTACCCCACCAGTACTTTGAAGCCGTTACTCTATTGTCTTTTGATTTTTACTGATGCTGAGAAGTCTGCTGTCAATCTAATCGTAACTCATTTGTAATTAATACATCTTTTCGTCCTCATATCTTTTCAGATTTTTCTCCTTATTATTCTGAATTTTCGTGATCATATATTTAAGTGTATATTTAGTATTATTTATCCTGCCCAATATCTGAAGACTCACATCTTCAATTCTGAAAAATCTCTTCAAGTAATGCTTTATCATTTTCTCTATTAATTCTTAGAAGCACCTATTTGGATACATATTGGTTTCTCATTTTCTCCTCAATATACCCTAACTGTTCTTATTTTTAAAAATCTTTTCCCCCAATTTGCTGTATTCTGAGTGAATTCCTCAGCTTTCTTTCAATTTGTAAATGTGTAACTTTGTTCCTTATAGCATTCATAACATCAACTAATTTCTAATACATTTAAATGGTTCTTTTTCATGTCCATCCACTTTTAAAATTCTGCTTGTTTTAATGTAGTATTTCTTGCCCTTTCTAAATACAATTATTACACCCCCCTCAACTTTTTTTTGTTTGTTTGTTTTGAGACGGAGTCTCACTCTGTTGCCCAGGCTGGAGTGCCCTGGCGCAATCTTAACTCGCTGCAGTGTCTGCCTTCTGGGTTCAAGTGATTCTTTTGCTTCAGCCTCCTTAGTAGCTGGGACTACAGATGTGCGCCACCACGCTGGGCTAATATTTGTATTTTTAGTAGAGATGGTGTCTCACCATGTTGGCCGGGTTGGTCTTGAATTCCTGACCTCAGGTGATCCGCCCATGCTAGCCTCCCAAAGTGCTGAGATTACAAGTGTGAGCCACTGCACCCAGTCCCTCATTTTTATTTTTAAATTTTTATTTAATTTTTTTTATTTGGAAAAAGTGCTTCTTACAAAAAGGCAGCTGCAAAATATAGAAATGGAAAATACCTCTGCAACAATTACTTGTCCTTTTCTTAAAGTAAAAGAATGAGTGGGTTCCAAGGTCCTTCATTTTTCTTATTGCTGATTTTATTGTTGCGTATCTTTCTTACTATGGCATTTCTTCATGTATTTGGAATTTTGGTTTTCAGTAGATTCTCAGTTTGCTTTTCCTTCTTTATTTCTCTGCTTCTATGCCCACCACTCCTTACTCTATAGTGGTTTTGCAGTTGCCTTCATCACGCTTCTTACATCTCCTTCCCAATTCTAAATGGGATTTTATAATGATGAGTAGGGCTACTGTTCTGCTGTCATATTGGGTGCTATCACTGAGCTACAAGATATCATATATAGGCTGGACACGGTGGCTCACGCCTATAATCCCAGCACTTTGGGAGGCCGAGGTGGGTGAATCATTTGAGGTCAGGAGTTCAAGACCAGCCTGGCCAAC
>NW_012101721.1:1510238-1511459 GCF_000951045.1 Mandrillus leucophaeus
TCCCAGAAGGTTCCAGAACAATAGGACTGCTGCTGGGGGAAAAAAAAAAAAAAAAAAAAAAAAAAGACTCCATCCAAGGAGACTATGACCCAAACAGATGTGTATAAGAGACAGCTTTAGGGCACTGATATGGTTTGCCTCTATGTCCCCACCCAAATCTCACCTTGAATTGTAATAATCCCTGTGTCAAGGGTGGGACCAGGTGGAAATAATTAAATCATGGGGGCGGTTTCCCCCATACTGTTCTTGTGGTAGTGAATAAGTCTCACAAGATTTGATGGTTTTATAAGGGGAAACCCCTTTCACTTGGTTCTCATTTCTCTCTTGTCTGCCACCATGTAAGATGTGCCTTTTGCCCTCCACCATGATTGTGAGGCCTACCCAAACACATGGAACTGTGAGTCCATTGAATCTCTTTTTGCTTATAAATTACCCAGCTTCAGGTATGTCTTTATCGGCAGCATAAAAACAGACTAATACATCATGCCACTGCAAACAACAATAACAACAACACAAAAAACAACCAACCAGATAAAATTCATCCAGGGTAACTGTCTCCAGGATTCCTTCTGTGTCCAGAATAGGTATTTGCCTTCAGGGTCCCCATAACAGACATTTTGAATGGACATATTAGGATCTTTAAAAAGTGTCTTGGAATTATCTTTTTATTTGCCTGCTCTTCCACTCAATTCTTAATTCCTTAAGGGCAGAAAGCATGTCTTATTTTTGTAGCTAGCACATAGAAGGCACTCAAATAATTACTGAATGAACAGTGATTATAAATCTTCAGAACAACAATCGAACCCAGTGTAATCTTCAAAATAAATATGTGAAGGAAAAAGTAGCATAGAATTTTTCAAAGCATAAAAATATATATCATTCCAAAAGCATTAGGCAAAGATAACCATCTCATTTTCTAAGTATTACATCTTACTGAAATAACATATATGTATTATACACACGTTCCCCAGAATTATTCTTTAAAAAATGAGTGCTTTAAAAAGGTTAAAGCACTTAGCACAGTGTCTACCACGTAGTAAATGCTTAATATGGCTTGGCTCTGTGTCCCCACCTAAGTCTCATGCCAAATTGTAATCCTCAGTGTTGGCAGAGGGGCCTGGTGGGAGGTGACTGGATGATGGGAGTGGACTGCATAGCTGTTCTCATGATAGTGAGTTATCATGAGACCTGGTTGTTTAAAAGTGTGTAGCACTTCCCCCT
>NW_012101721.1:1513620-1515589 GCF_000951045.1 Mandrillus leucophaeus
ATATCATATATAAATTCTGAATCATGAGACTATGGCTTCATCTTTCCATCTCACTAAGCCCAGCTTCTATTCAACTAAAACCTAGAAGGCAGATGGACAGGATTTTTCTGCCTTTCTTTCACGGTGAGAAAATCCCATCACAGCCACTGGCATTAAGTAATGAGCCAATTGCTTCTTCTGTCTTAGGCTGAGAACTTTTAGTCTCATTACCCTGTAGGAGTTGAACTCATCAGCTTCCACTGTCTTCTTCTATCTAGAGTCTAATAGGCCTATTCCCCTAAATTTTATTTATTTAAATATTTTGTAATTTAATTTGTCCATATTGTCATTTATCTTTTCTACTTTAAAAATTCTACCATTGCTATGTGTTTACAGTAGAGGGACTGCATCAAATATGAGCTTACTGCTCTATCTTGTCAAGAAGTCTGTCCCCCATTTCCTCTTTGACCCACCACTTTCCTACAATTGTTTCTATGACAGTGAAAATTTTACCAGATCTAATGGATACTTCAGCTCACATGTTATTTAACTTTTATATTCTGCATTTGGTAATCCGCTTGACAACCCACTTTTTCCTTCTTGAAATCTTATTCCCTTGGTTTCTGTGACATTGTGCTAAATATGTTTTTCCCTCATTTCTCTGATCATTACTAGGTCCCTTTTATGAGCTCATTTTTCTCTGCCAATACCTTAAGTTTGCCTTTCCAATGATTCTGTGGTTGGCCCTTTTGCTCCTTGTTGTGCTAACCCTAGGTGGTACTATCCACTCCTATACCTTTAACTCCTATCTATATGCTTCCAAATTTTAAATCTATACTTCTATCCCAGATATGTCTCCAGAACACTGGATATAAATATCCAACTATTTACTGAATATCTCCCTTTGAATTCCCAAAGACCTCACAACCTCGACGTATCTAAACTGCATTCATAATCTTTCATCTCAAAAAAATTTTCCCCTAGTATGTTCTGTATCTTGGTGAATTTCATAGCTCTTTTTAACCACTCTTATTTTTAAAGCTATATATTGTATAATAAGTTCACACAATTGTCAAAACCAGAAACCAGAGAATTATTTTGGTGTCCCCTTTCTCATCCTCCTTATCCAAATAGATACAAGCCCTATAAATTCTGTTTCCATATTATCTCTTGATACATCCTCCTTTTCCACATCTTTATTGCCTTTGTCATATTCCAGTGTTCCATTATTTATCACCTAGTCTGCTGCAACACCTTTTTGGTTGATGTCTCTTTTCCCCATTTTACTTCCTACTTATCAATTGCTATGTTTCTCCTAGAGTGAGTTTAATATGCAAAGTTGATCATGCCACTGTCTTGGCTAAATTCCTTTATTGGCTTCTATGATCTTCAAAATGCATTCCAAACTCCTTAGCAGAGCCACTTTTCAACCCTCTTTCCTCATTTCTCACACGCTTCGTGATACATCCAGTGCTCCAACTAAACCTAAATACCCAGGCACTTCATGCTGTTCTTTCTTCCTAGGTCTATTTTCCTTCTTTCTGTATCTTGCTAAGTACTATATACCATTATGAATTCAGTCAGACACCCACAAGGATGGCTAAAATAAAAAAGATAATAACAAGTGTTGGTGAGAATATGGAAAATTGGAGTATTTATACACTGCTACTGGGAATGTAAAATGGTGCAGCCACTGTGGAAAATAGTTGGCATTCCTCAGAAAGTTAAATATAGAATTATTATGTGACCCAGCAATTCTACTCCTAGGCATATACCTAAAATAACTAGAAACAGGTATTTAAAAATAAAAACCAGGACTGGGCGCAGTGGCCCACGCCTGTAATCCCAATACTTTGGAAGGGCGAGGCAGGCTGATCATCTGAGGTCAGGAGTTCGAGACCACCCTGACCAACATGGTGAAATGCAGTGTCTACTAAAAATACAAAAGTTAGCTGGGCATGGTGTCGCATGCCTGTAATCCCAGCTACTC
>NW_012101721.1:1517749-1560822 GCF_000951045.1 Mandrillus leucophaeus
GGTGACTGGATGATGGGAGTGGACTGCATAGCTGTTCTCATGATAGTGAGTTATCATGAGACCTGGTTGTTTAAAAGTGTGTAGCACTTCCCCCTTTGCTCTCTCTTCCTCCTGCTCTAGCCATGTAAGATGTGCCTGCTTCCCCTTTGCCTTCCTACCATGATTGTAAGTTTCCTGAGGCCCCCCAGCCATGCTTTCTGTGGAACTGTGAAATGATTAAACCTCTTTTCTTTATAAATTACCCAGTCTCAGCTAGTTCTTTATAGCAATGTGAGAATGGACTAATATAGTGCTCAATAAATATTAGCTAATATTAAAAGACAAAACAAATGCTAATTAGAATTGTCTCAGTAAACTTCTATAAATTCAGATATAGGGAATGAAGTAGAATCATGGATGAGTTAGCTATAAAGCAAAAAACAAAAAACAAAAAACTCTCAAACATACTGTACTAGAATAGTCCTATACTAATATTGTAGCTGTGAATAGCCACAGCAAAGGGTATGATCTAGAAAAGAATAACAATAAAGAACCAGTCTAACTTAGGCACTTATGGTAACAACAAACAAAAAAATGTGACCCTGCACATTTTTGAAACAAATATCATTATATAATAGTCAAAGTTGTGATTTATTTAAAACCAAGTCCATCTTTGCTTGGGAAATATACTGATAATTCACTAAAATGATTAAAATTGACACATGGCTTCCAGGCATTCAGTTATGTTACACTATCTAATTCAGCCTTGATAATGTCAGATGTTTTTGCCTAGGAGTAACAGAAAACCCACGTCAAAACAGATTATTAACAAAAACAAGACATAATCAAACAGCCTGAAGTAGGGAAACTCTAGAGTTGGCTAATTCAGCAGTTCATTGACCCATTAAGGACCTGAGATTATTGTCTTTGTGCTCAGCATATCATGGATGCCCGTTCCACGTTTTCAAAACGGCTACAGTAATCCAGGCATCACATTCTCATGCTCCGACATCCAGAGCAAGGAAAAAAAAAATCTCTCTCTCTTTCTCTCTGAATCTTTTTAAAAACCTTTTCTTAGTTTAGAAACTTTTTCTAGAAGCATCTCCAACAGACTTCCCTCCTGCCTCATTTGCCATAATTGAGTCACAGGCCTTTCAAAAATAATATTGAAAATCAAGAAGAGGATTTCCCTGCTTGATTTGGACTAGTCAAGATAGACCTCCTTTGGCTGGAGCTTGAGTGCAGTTCTCTGAAGCACATGGCTAGGAAGAATATGATGTATACCTAAACCAATCTGGGGTAATGTTGGCAAGGCTGAAGATGGTAAATAGCTGTTGGTTAGGCAGCCAACAGTGTCTGCTACACAGCCACAAAAATTAGCTGTAAACTTCTGGCTAGATCACAGTATTTCAGACTATTAGGAAGTTGTTTTTTAAGAGAAAGCATTTTTGAACCTGTATAGATTTGCAATTTATGTTGTCCTAGCTCCATACCCCTGCATCATTAAATTTTTTTATTTTTAAGTTTCCAATTTATTTATTTATATTTTTTGTTTTACTTGGTATAGTCAATTTTTCATTTTAGTCATTCTAATAGAGGCGCAATGGTATCTCATTGTGATCTTTTTTTTTCCTTTATTTTGTTACATAGGTAAATGTGTGTCATGGGGGTTTGTTATAAAGATTATTTCATAACCCAGGTATTAAGCCTAGTATCCATTAGGTATTTTTCCTGATTCTCACCCTTCTCTCACCTTCCATCCTCCGATAGGCCCCAGTGTGTGTTGTTCCCCTCTATGTCATAAAAAAAATGTAGGCAATTGTTTCATGTAGAATATTTCAAAACCCTGGTCAGTCCCCAAACTGACTGATTTCTGATTTTGCAAGAAATCAGAAATTAGCTGGAAGCTGCTGAAGAAAAAATAAAAGTTGTCAATAAACATTTATACCAGATCACCTACAGCAGTCCTGTTTATCAAGTGAATCAGAAGTTTTGTCCAGACCCACAGAAATGAAATGGAGGGTTGTTTTTTCTTTTGGGGGGGATTTTTTTGCATAGTGGTATATCTTTAAGCTAAATAATAGAACCACTTATTGATTGGTTATTAATTGTAATTCTAAAACTTAACTATTATGTGGTAGGTCATTGAATTGGATATTTCCTGGCCTTAGGTTAGTAGGTGTTTGCTCGATAATTTAGACCAGGGGTCCCCAACCCCTAGGCCATGGACTGGTACTGGCCTGTGGCCTATTAGGAAATAGGCTGCTCAGTAGGAGGTGAGTGAAGCTGAGCTCCTCCTCCTGTCAGATCAGTGGTGGCATTACATTCTCATATAAGCATGAATCCTATTGTGAACTGCACATGTGAGAGATCTAGCTTGTGTACTCCTTATGAGAATCTAATGCTTGAATCATCCCGAAACCATCCCCTGCTCCCCCGGGGCCACGGAAAAAATTGTCTTCCACAAAACCAGTCCCTGCTGCCAAAAAGGTTGGGGGCCACTGATTTAGCCTATACCTCAGAGCTTGTTAGGTGATAATCATCCAAGTCCTGCTTATTGCCCTTGTAAATCAGCTTAAGGCAATACTTATCAATAGGAAAACGTCAAACAATATTAGGGTCACCATGTCTTCCCTGATGATGTAATTAATTTTAGAGATGCAGTAAGGCCTTTTATGTAGCATTATCCAGAGTTCATTCAGATGTGTTCCAGTCCTTTAAACTGAGGGCTAAAATCAAAGAGGGCAGAGACAGAGTAACTAATATTCCTTGAACTCTGCCAGGGGCTTTTCCTGCTTCTTCTCCTTAATTTACTTCCTATAATAGCTCTGTACAACTCAGTAACCCATGTTATAAATGGAAAACCTGAAGACCAGAAAGGTTAAGCAACTTGCCTAAATTTATATCATTAGTAAATGGTGGAGCCAGTCATTCTGACTCTAAAATCCTTGGAGCCCTCTAAATCATAATGCAATCATAAATAGATCTGTGGTATCCGTACATTTATTTAAAAGTGTGTGGAATATTCAAACACAAGACAGTTATCTGTTGCTGAATGATATTTTATTAGCTTGATAATTTGGGCCTGCCCTTAGCATTAATAAGCTTCAGCACTAGTCACAAGACTTTCATTCACTGGCGGGGAAACTTTCTTGTTTTAAAAAATGCAATTCAAGAAAGGGCATCTATTTCTTGGGGGCTGCGGTGACAGCAGGCTTCTCTTCACGGGTGATGGGAATGGTGCGCTCAGGGCCAGAGACCTGTTTCCTTGGTCCATTCACAGTGAGGACCCCATCAGATGACAGGGATGAAGTAATGGTGAGAGGGTCCACATCAGCTGGGACCCGGTATTTCCTGTGGAACTCCCTGGAGATGAAACCATGTTCATCCTAACCCAAAAGAATGAGGAAAGAGGCAGAGAGATAAGAATATGAACTACTATCACCTGCCCAGAACTCAGGCATCCTGATTTCCCCTTAGGTGAGACCAAATGCCATGACAACATAGGAAAAATAAACAGTGCTTTGTTTCAGGGTTGCGGCTAAGATGAAGTTACCTAGGTAGTCACTCCTACCAGTGAGAATCTGAGAAGTCTGAAACAGTACAACACTTCATTGCTTTTCAAACCCTGAGGCATAGATATGTTTAGGGGTATTTCCCAAAGGTTTAGATAATGTTGACTGGGCCTACAGAATTTGGAATCTCATTTAGAATCTGAGTTCCTGAGGAAGCCCTGAAATTGTCCTGACTCTTCAGGAATGTCCCAGAAGGTTCCAGAACAATAGGACTGCTGCTGGGGGAAAAAAAAAAAAAAAAAAAAAAAAAAGACTCCATCCAAGGAGACTATGACCCAAACCTAAATCATATGAGCAGAATTGAAACAGCCTGAGGACATTACTAAGGACAAACTGTACTGGTTGACGCACAGGTTCTGAGCTATCGCTAAGCTATCGTTAATTGGTGAGAAGGAATTTTAAAGCTCTCTTACAAAGTCATGAGAAGCTGTTCGATTCGTCAGAATTCCCCCAAAGAGTAGATGACCTTAACCCGTATGCCTGCTGACTCTCAAGCATGTAGCCAAACAGGCTCTCATTAACTGATTTCCGCATGGGCTACAGGGGATTAAAGACTGAGCACAGCTCTGAAATTTAGACAAACCAAGTAGTTCAGCATTAAGATGGGCTAAAGAAGAGACATGGATTCTTGCACAGCTAACAGAGAATTCACAACTCAAGTGCCTTTAGGGTACCTGTAGTTAATGTAATTATGCAAAGCAACTAGGTGTCTGACAGCCCTATACCTAAATCAGTGGTCCTCAACCTTGACTGTAGATTAGAATTACCTTAAAAAATGTTGATGCCCTGGGTCCCACCCCTAAAAATTCTGATTTAATTGGTCTGGAGTATGCCTGAGCATTAGGTTTTTTGAAAGTTCCCCTGGTGATTCTAATGTGGCCAAGATTCAGAACCTCTGGCTAAGATGGGGCATCAACATCCCATCATCCCATCTAAGGCGATCAAATCAAACAAAGACCACATCTCTGGCCATAACAACAGTAACAACAGCAATAGGTCTATCTCTAACTTAGTCTTCTAGACATTGATTTGTAACCCCTGATCTAGACTATTATAGCTTGGGACTGGAATGTAGCCAGCCTCCAAAGCTGATAGCACTACCTGGACTATTACAGTATACACCGAATGAATGAGCAGAAAACAAAAACAAAAAACCAAGCTACATACCTGGCGCTCTTCATGTTTGCCATGCACCTCAATCACATCTCCCAACACCTTAACTTTGAGTTCCTCTGGGGAGAAGTGCTTCACATCCAGGTTGACAGAGAACCTGTCCTTCTCCAGGCGCATCTAGAAATAGCAAGGTAAGGGAATGGGACGGGAGAAAGATGGCGAAAGTACTCATTATACTGGTGTTGTCTTGTTCTGCAGAGTTGCTTTCTGTCCAGGTAATTCATCCTTCTCTTTTCTGCTTTAAAATATCCCCTTTTTAAATAAATGTGGCTCTCTGCTTCAGGGAGCCACCACAGTGATACCTAAGGCTCATGGTGATCAGACCCAAACTTTATTTACAGGGACAGAGAAGAAGACAGATCACCCAGGGGACGAGTCGCAAGGATGGGTGCAGGCCTGGCATCTGCTGCCTCTCTGGCTCCAATGCCTGGCTTTGTGGTTTGTCTGTGAGACAAAGGCCTCTTCTTCTGGCTCAGGTCTCTTTGCCAGTTTTCCACCCACCCAATCTGGAATGTTCTGCTGGTCCTGCTTGTCCTTCCAAAGCCCTTGCCCACTCATCTCCTGTTTACTCACACTCGAATATTTTTAAACCAGAGTGTTATCTGTGACAGCTTCTGTCAACCTTATATGTTCACCCTGTTCTCTCACCCTCTTAGGACGAGTGGGGGTCCCTATATTGTTTCCTCATAAGGCTTGGTTGGACCCAGGCCAATGCCCTGTCACAGCCCTGAGAAACCCAGAAAATCACAGAAGAGGGAATAAAAAGGCAGAAAATGCCCATGAGGGTGAACAGCTCAGGATGAGGCAGGGCTCGCTCCTGGCTCTGACACCTGAGATGGTAAAATTGGTCAAGAGTCCATGGTGTTAGAAGAGATGAGCAAAGGAGTTTGAAGGCAGCTCTTTCCCTGCAGATTGTTATGAACCAAACCAGAAAGGGGTACCCTGCAGAGAAGTTAGGGGATGGAGGATGAACTTGACAGTGCATGAAAAAATGTAATAAATGGGATACAGAGGACCATCAAGTAGAAACAGGTGACGGGGGAGGGAGGCACTAGCAACCTCCTCATTTTTCTTCACATTTGGATACACATGTGCCTAAAATGGTTTAGGCAGGAAAGGAGAGGAAAATGGATGGAGAAGTTTACAGGAGGTTCCAGTAAGGACTCTCCCATTCTATCAGTGGGGAGACTCACCTCTGAGAGTCCAGTGTCAAACCAGCTGGGTGCCCGCAGGAAGGAGGGTGGCCGAAGGTAGAAGGGGCTCAGGGAAGTAGACGTCGGGAAAAGATCAGACTCCAACAGGTGCTCTCCGAAGAACTGGTCAAAGAGGCGGCTGGGGGAGTGGAAAGGAAAGAAGGGGCGGCGGATCCAGGGGTGGTGGATGGCGATGTCCATGGTGGCTAGGTGAGTGTGGGGGGTCAGCTGGCTGGTCAGCTCCTTCAGCTGCAGCTACAGCCAGCCCCTTATATATGCAGTCTTGTGAAGCTTCTGGAATGGTGATGTCAGGGGTTTTATTATCCTAGCTCACCGCCGGTTCATGGAGACTTGTGATCGGGGATTTGGCAGTGTGACACATACCCAGTACTCACTGAGCTAAGAAAAGAGAAACACAAACACGTCTGAGCCGGCCAGTGACTTGTCATGGTCTTGTTTCACTAGCTTTCTGTACACACCCAGTGGCACCCACCCCCACCCCAGTTCTCTGAAGCTGGTACAGAGTCAGGAATCCCAAGCAGGCACGCGGGCGGGTGGGGGGGCAGGCGGTGGAGTGTGCCCCTCCTCCTCCTCCTCTCCAGTCCTGAATGCCAGGGGAATCAGGCCAGCAACTATCTTGGGCCTGGGCAGGGACTGGAATCTTCCTAGGCTGGGCCCCAGGGACATTAACTCTTTGTGAGTCCTTGGAAGAGAGCACTGATGGTCAACATGTCAGTACCAGCCATCTGCCTCCTGCCCTGGGTTGACCTGGGTTTAGGAGAGGACTCCGACATCTGGGCAGAAAGACCCCACTCCCTGAAAAAAAGAGCAGAAAGATTTCTTGCATCTTTCATCCTATATGGCTCTCAGAACATTAAATCCAGGAGTGCTTTAGGAATTGGGTGCACAGTGCCGGCCACCAAGGAGGAGAAAATGAGGTGTGGAAACGTGCAAACCGTTTGTGAGGGTCTCAGCGAGGCCTCTTCATGCCCCAGGCACCACCAGCTCCCCCTTCTCAGCTCGTTCCCAACCAGGACCCTCAGCTGTCCTCTCAGGCCCCCTGCGACAGCTGAAGAGTGTGCGGGGGAGGGGACTAGGGGTCCAGGCGGCGCTGGTCACACCCTCGTTGCTCTCACTCAGGGCCCCCACTCCCCGCCCCTCCCCCCCAGAGGCTCGGCACTATTTTGGGTGGTGTCGACCCCGCCCCCACCTCCTATCGAGCCCTGGCTCTCCGGGCAGCTGGAGGGGTCGCGCTGCGCCTGTTGGGGCTGCATCTCGGACCAGGGCTCCCGCTGCATCTGCAGCCATGTCGGGCCGCTCAGTGCCACATGCCCACCCAGCCACCGCTGAGTACGAATTTGCCAACCCGAGCCGCCTGGGTGAGCAGCGCTTCGGAGAAGGTATGGCACAGACGCCACCCCCTTGCCTCCCACCCCCACCCCCTGAAATTCTGGGCTGACCTCCCAACGTTACTGGCCTCCACCCCACTCTGGGCTTAACTGATCTCCTGGGACCAGCCACCCCCCACCCCAGACTCCCTCTCATCCCCTCCAAGCAGAGCTCTTTCCCATTCCTGCTGACCTCAAGACACACTTGGTGCTTGCAGTGCTGATACCTGCCCTTTGCCCGCCTGGGTGTGCCTCCTTGTCCCCCTTCTATCAACCCAGGCCATTTGGTGCCTCCTCCCCCCGCTTCTCCTCCTCCTCCTCCCTTTCCTTTCCGTTCTCTTTCCCCTCTTCCCAGCTGCCTTCTCCTCCTAGCTACTGTGTGGCCTCCTTCCCGTTCCCCACTCCTCCTGACTCCCCTCTTGCTCTTCCCAATCCCTCCTCTCCAGATTTCCCATTTCGCCCCTGTGCCAGCCTCATCCTCCCTCATCCTGCCTCTTGCGTTCTCTCTGCCCCTTAGGCCTCCTTCCAGAAGAGATCCTGACCCCCACACTCTACCATGGCTACTATGTCCGGCCTCGGGCCGCCCCAGCTGGGGAGGGCAGCAGGGCAGGGGCCTCCGAGCTTAGGCTCAGTGAGGGCAAGTTCCAGGCATTTCTGGATGTGAGCCACTTTACCCCAGACGAGGTGACTGTGAGGACTGTGGATAACCTGCTGGAGGTGTCTGCCCGGCACCCCCAGCGCCTGGACCGCCACGGCTTCGTGTCCCGAGAGTTCTGCCGCACCTATGTCCTGCCTGCTGATGTCGACCCCTGGCGGGTCCGAGCTGCTCTCTCCCACGATGGCATCTTAAACCTGGAAGCGCCTCGGGGTGGCCGACATTTGGACACAGAGGTCAATGAGGTCTACATCTCCCTGCTCCCTGCGCCTCCTGATCCAGAGGAAGAGGAGGAGGCAGCCATAGTTGAGCCCTGATTGCCACAGACCCAGCACCCAGCAAATCCCTCTCTACCTCCCATGGTGATATGGGCAGCTGCCCACCACTCCAGAGGTAGCAGCGTCCTTGGGGGAAAGGAAAGGTGCATGGTCTACAATGTATGGTTTGGTCCCATGGGACGTGTCATAGCCTTGGTTTAGTTTTGGGTGGAGCCGAATAAACCCAAATCTCAGGGCCTTGTTTGTGCTGCTCCCTATTCTGTGGCCGGGAAGCTGGGATGGGGAGGGAGGGAGGCGGTCACAGCCAGCTAGACAAAAAGTTCCTCAGTTTGATGTGCCTAACGTCATAGGACCCTGAGCTCGCACTTGGATACTGAGATCACACCCGGAAGCTGACTCTGGCTCCAGATCAAATTCCTAGCCGTGATTTTCTCACAATGCAACAAAAGAGAGAGTGATCCTGGGAGGGAAAAGGGATATGCCATCCAAACAGCCCAGAGGGCACTGTCTGAGCTGGTGATTAGAGACACAAAAACAAGGGTCTCCAGACTGTCTGGCCCGTTTTTGGTAGGGGCTGGGAAAATGGTTTTTGGCTGATGAGAGTTGCCTAAAGCCCTGGAGTAAATACTTTGTTTTCATGTACTAAGGTCTGTCCACTGAAATGGTCACTGATTTTGAGAGCCCGAGTATGCATACACAGGGGCACAGACACAAAGCCTCTCCAATGATCATGGAACCCCATTACCTTCCCGTCCTCTGGGGGTATGGTGTATTCAGGAAAGCCTGAGGGTCTGTCCCCTCAGTTATTCTCTGCAATCAAGAGAACATCCAGCTAGGTGATTTGGGGGAGGTGTCCAAAACGACCTTCCTGCCTCCGAATACATATTTTATTAGGCTGTGGTAGATACCTACAATTTTTCCATTAAAGTAGTTGTTTCTTGGCTGGGTGCAGCAACTCACACCTGTAATCCCAGTACTTTGGGAGGCCAAGGCAGGAGGATCACTTGAGCCCAAGAGTAAGAGACCAGTCTGGGCAACAGAGTGAAACCTTTGTCTTTACAAAAAAATAAAAATTAGCCAGCCATGGTGGTGCATGCCTGTAGTCCCAGCTACTTGGGAGGCTAAGGTGGGAGGATGAGCTAGGGAGGTTGAAGCTGCAGTGAGCTGAGATTGCACCACTGCACTCCAGCCTGGGTGACACAGTGAGACCCTGCCTCAAAAAAATTAAATTGAATTAAATTAAGTGGTTGTTTCTTAACTTTTGGGAGTTATAGACCCTTCTGAAAATCTGACAAAAGCTATAGCTGCTCTTACCAGAAAAATACATATGCTCCGAAATTTGGCAATACAATTTGAATAGGTTCCCACAACTCTTCAGACCCATTCATACATCCTTCTTAGGGATCTGTGGACCTCCAGGATAACAGAACTCACTTGAGGAATTCAACTTCTGGTTGAAAGATTGCTGTCTATTAAAAATGAAAGCATGCCCCAGAGAAATAACATTTGATATATTTAATTGTTCATTCATTCATTCAATAAATATTTATCAAACCTCATGTAATACACCATGGGGAATATATATTGTAAATATAAAAACTATTAGCTTTTATTGTCAACTTTCTGGAATCTAGTTGAGAAGAAAAATAATAAGAAAAGGATTCCACTTAGACTTCAACCAGAATAACTTCACATTGATATGTTTTGTAACTGAGCTTTATTTAAGGGAAAGGGTTTCTCAGCTATAAAAAATTTGAAAACTTCTGATTTAGTCCAAATCCCCACTCCATTCAAATTCTTTTAAAGTTATTAATCAACTTATTCTGGGACATTCTGAATGACAGACAACTTAGAACTTCCCACGGTAGCCTGTTCCATGTTCTTTCTTTTCTTTTTTAGATAGGGTCTCATTCTGTTGCTCAGGCTGGAGTGCAGTGGCCATGCCTCACTGCAGCTCACTGCAGCCTCAACCTCCCGTGCTCCTCATGGCTCACTGCAGCCTCAACCTCCCGTGCTCAAGCAATCCTCCTGCCTCAGCCTCCTGAGTAGCTGGGACTACAGGTGTGTGCCACCACGCCTGGCTAATTTTTTACTTTTTCTAGAGACGAGATCTCGCTTTGTTGTCCAGGCTGGTCTTGAACTCCTGGACTCAAGCAGTCCTCTAGCCTTGGCCTGCCACAGTGCTGGGATTACAGGTATGAGCCACTGTACCTGGCCCTCCATTTTCTTTTTGGTCTTAACTGACTTAACCATTATAAATTCCTTTGATTTTGTTGAATCAAAATCTGCATTTCAGTAACTTCTCTGACAAACAAATGCAATGGTTTTTTCACTTGAAAATCCTTCCGAAATTTAAAGATAACCATCCTGTCTTCCTGAGGCTTCCCTTTCCCAGCTAAACATGCCTAGGTGTTTTTTTTTTTTTTTTTTTTTTTGAGGCAAGGTCTCTCTCTGTCACCCAGGCTGAGTGTGCAGTGGTGTCATCTCCCCTCACTGCAACCTCCTCCTCCCTGGCTCAAGCAATCCTGTCACCACAACACCGGGCTAATTTTTTGTATTGTTTTGTAGAGACTGGGTTTCGCCAAGTTGCCCAGGCTAGTCTTGAACTTCTGGCCTCAAGCAATCTGCCCACCTCGGCCTCCCAACATGTTGGGGTTACAGGCGTGAGCCACGACACCTGGCCATGCCTTGTTCCTTCAACCATATCATATAGCACTTTCCACATCACATATTACCCATTAACTTTATTTTGAACATACTGCCTTTTGATAACGTAACTTGAATTTCAACATCTAGGCCTAAAACTGTTATTCCAGTCATGGATTGACTGGTACAGACTTCAGTGGAATAATCAATATCCTTGTTTATCACTTCAGGCTTCTATTAATGCTGTTTTAGGCATATCAGGTTTTCTGGCTACCACAATGCTCTATTGCTCTATGGATTTCTTTGGAGTTTCTGGTCATCTAAAAATCCCTTAGGTGATTTCCTTTTCTTTTCTTCTACTTCTTCTTTTTTTTTCTTTTTTTTTTTTTTTTTTAGAGATTGTTTCTTTATTTTGGAGAGGCTGAAGTGCAGTGGCGTGATCACAGCTCACTGTATCCTCAACCTCTCTTGCTCAATCCTCCCACCTTGCCTTCTGAGTAGCTGGGACTACAGGCACACATCACCACACCTGGCTAATTTTTCAGTTTTTATACTTTGTAGAGATGATGGGTTGTTGCTATATTGCCCAGGCTGATTTTGAACTCTTGGGCTCAAGTGATCCTCTTGCCTCAGTCTCCCAAAGCAGTGGGATTACAGGCATGAGCCAAGCCACTGTGTAAACCCAGCTGCTTAGGTGCTTTTTAAAACATTACAGAAGGGGTGGCTAAAAAGGAACCAGATTATGGGGGGCTTTGAGTGCTAGGCTAAGCAGTTTGAACGGTATCCTGTAGGTGATAGGAAATCATTAATGGCTTTTGAACTGGGAGGAGAAGGAGTGGGTAACAGGATGAAAAGGATACAGTTAATGGTAGAGTAGAATACAGAATGGATTGCACGGAAGAAGCATGACCATGAAATAGTGCAATGATTAGGGCACAAGAAAAGAAATTAAGATGTGGGAACCAGGCGTGGTAGGAGGGTCACTTGAGGCCAGAACTTCATGACCAGCAGGGGCAACATAGCAAGACCCTATCTTGGCCAGGTGTGGTGCCTCACACCTGTAATCCCAGAACTTTGGGAGGCTGAGATGGGAGGATTGCTTGAGGCCAGGAGTTCGAGACCAGCCTGGTCCACATAACAAGACCCCATCTTACATTAGTTAAAAAAAAAAAAAAAAAAAAGGCCCTGTCTCTAAAAAGAATTTTTTTTCTTTTAATTAGCTAGGCCACAGTGGTGTGAACCTGTAGTCCCAGCTACTCGAGAGGCTGAGGGGCGAGAATCTCTTGAGCCTAGGAGTTTGAGGTTGCAGTGAGCTAGCCACTCAACTCCAGCCTGGGTGACAGACTGAGACCCTCTTTAAAAATTAAAGAAAGAAAGAAAATAATATGCTTTGTAATAATAACAACAACAATACCTAACTCTTACTGAGCGTGTCCCATATGCCAGGCCCTGCACTACAGCTTTATTTTTCACCACAATCCTGTAAGATTGTCACTCTTACCCATGTTTCATAAGAGGAGTTCAAAGTCTAGGGTATTCTCTGTGGAGTGCAGAGCTGAGTGGTGGGCCCTGAACATCCACTTAAAGGACACACAAATAACCAGGCATCCGAGGAAAACACTAACAATGGGGTGAGAGAACTGAAGACAAGAATAATGGGTTTCAATGGATTCTCCTAGAGCCCATATTTTCTAACTGGTGAGTGTGGGGTGAGTCAAACTTTGCGTTACTGGAAGGAGAAGCAGAGTTGAGGGGTAAGTGGAGAATCAGTAGCTCTGAATTGTGGATAGGGAAGTGAGTGGTTAAGAAGTGCTGAGGCCATCCCGATCATAGAATCATCTGATTTTATACCAGAAAGGGGATTAGATTCAGTTTTTTAATTTCACAGCCCTGGAAACTTAGACCCTATAAAGGTTAAGTGATTTGCCCACATAGATTTCAAAGATCTAGGGAGACTATCTGAGGAACTCATTTTCCCAAACTTAAGTTTCCAACAGACTTCAGTATCCCAATCCAGATTCTGGACAAAGATAATGAGAAACTGGTACCAATTGCCACGAAAGTGAAACTCAGTTAAACCAGAGTGGTGCTGAGCAAACTATTACATTAGGCACTCATCTATTATAGAGGATATATTTCAAAGACAGAGGGATGTAATGGAGAAGCATTTCCTAAGGAAACCGAGAGCCCTTTTCTATCTCAGGTTTCTTTTTATTGAAGCTTGAAGCTCAAGTTCATGGCTTCATCAAAAAACGCTTCAAATCCTGAAGTTGAGATAGCTCTCACCTGGAGCCCGTGTGTTGTTCTATCCTTTGCCTGGGAACACAGTCACCTGGGAATCATTCCAGCAGGTGGCTTCCAAAGTCCAACCTGCTAGGTTGAAATCTGACACTGACACAGACTCCGGGAGCTGCGGCGGAAAGCTCAACCAGGAACCCGGAAATGCACAAGCCTCTTGATGCATAAAAACAGCTGGGCTCCCTTGGAGACAGCGCGCCATGGGAAACCGGGTCTGCTGCGGAGGAAGCTGGTGAGTAGGGTGGAAGGGCAGAGGGGAACATCTATCTCTATTGGTGGATGTAGAGCCCCCCGAAAATCAGAGCACCTGGAGATAATTGTCTGCCAGCCTCCCACTGCCACCTTCCTTTGCCTGGTACCTCCTTGTTCCAACACCAGAGCCGCACCTCCTTTCAGGAGACCTTAGAAAACAGAGCCAAGTGGCCGGGGCGCGGTGGCTCACGCCTGTAATCCCAGCACTTTGGGAGGCCAAGGCAGGCAGATCACCTGAGGCCAGGAGTTTGAGACCAGCCTGACCAACATGGAGAAACTCTGTCTCTACTAAAAATACAAAAAAAAAATTAGCCGGGCATGGTGGCACATGCCTGTAATTCCAGCTACTCGGGAGGCTGAGGCAGGAGAATCGCTTGAACCCAGGAGGCAGAGATTGCAGTGAGCTAAGATCACACCACTGCACTCCAGCCTGGGAAATGAGAGCAAAACTCCGTCTAAAAAAAAAAATTAGGCCGGGCGCGATGGCTCAAGCCTGTAATCCCAGCACTTTGGGAGGCCGAGATGGGCGGATCACGAGGTCAGGAGATCGAGACCATCCTGGCTAACACGGTGAAACTCCGTCTCTACTAAAAAATACAAAAAAACTAGCTGGGCGAGGTGACAGGCGCCTGTAGTCCCAACTACTCGGGAGGCTGAGGCCGGAGAATGGCGTAAACCCGGGAGGCGGAGCACTCCAGCCTGGGCGACAGAGTGAGACTCCGTCTCAAAAAAAAAAAAAAAAAAAAAAAAATTAGCTAGGTGTGGTGGTGCACGCTTGTAATCTCAGGTACTTGGGAGGCTGAGGCAGGATGATCATCTGAGCCCTGGGGGTCGAGGCTGCAATGAACCATGATCACACCACTGCTCTCCAGTCTGGGTGACAGAGAGACCCTGCCTCAAAAATGAAAATAAAAATAAAAGGGCAGAAGTAGGAAAAAGAAGAATATCCATGGGATATCTGAGTATGACTTTCACACTTATTTACTATGTGACCATAGGTAATAAGTCCCTTAATTTCTCTGTATTCATCCTCATATATAAAATATAGATAATACATCCTACATTGTGTAGATCACAGGCTTATTTTGAAGAGCAAAGGATATACTGTATGTTAGAACCTCGTAATAAATTATCAGTGGCCCTGTTACTGTTCTTTCCCAGAATTTTCATCACTGCCATGCCATAAATTCCTGGTCCTGGTTTTATCCTGTCTACTGCCTTCCATGCTTGGGGCAGATCTTGAGAATGTCATGCTATAAATAAAGCATCATTATATTTAGATAGACAAGTGAAGTGCATTGGAAAACACATAGGTTTTGTAGTAGTACGTTGGATTCAAGTCGTGCCCTACTACTCATTCATTTATCCATTCATTTATTAAACAATGTTTATTGGACATGTACTACAGGCACAGTGATAGACACAGAAGACATAGTAATAAAAGGACATTTGGTCCCTGCCTTGTTGAGTAAGAAATACCCTGAAGGTCCAACATTTGGTAACTGTCTAAATACATGGCATATCCAATTAATGGAAAATATGTAGCCACTTCATAAAGAATGTTGGAAGAACACCTAACATCATGGAAAATTTTACTCTTTATTAAGTTAGTAAAAAAGGGCATTAGTTGACCCATCTGTAAAATGGGAACAAAAATATATGTTTCCTGGAATGTCAGGATTGACAAAATAAAGCACCCTTTAAACTCTGAGATGCCTTATAGACACAGGACATCCAGAAGCACAGAAAAGCTTCCAGAGAAGGGGATGTAACAGCTTCTTTTATTCTGTCTCTTCCCAAGTGTTGGTATTCTTTTTTCATTACTGATGGTGATAGTCATTAGTGGTCAACTTTTACTGATGCTTATTATATGCTAGAAACCATGCTAAGTATTATATATTTCCTGTTTTATTTAATCCTTACAATAATACCATGAGGTCTGAATTCTATTATCACACTCATGTTTTTTTTTTTTTGAAACAGAGTCTAGCTTTATCGCCCAGTCTGGGGTGCAGTGACACAGTCTTGGCTCACTGCAACCTTAGCCTCCCAGGTTTAAGCGATTCTTGTGCCTCAGTCTCCCTAGTAGCTGGGATTACAGGCGCGCCACCACGCCCAGCTAATTTTTGTATTTTTAGTACAGACGGGGTTTCACCTGTTGGCCAGGCTGGTCTTGAACTCCTGACCTCAAATGATCGCTCGCCTTGGTTTCCCAAAGTGTTGGCATTACAGGCGTGAGCCACCTCACCCGGCCTATCATACTCATTTTATTAATAAGAAAACAGAAGCCCAGAGAGGTTAAAAATTTGCTGAAGGTCTCACAGCTAGTCTGACCTCATCAGTCTGACTCCAGAGCCCATTCTAGAGACACTATACCAAACAGTCCAACCAAAATCTTTTTTTCCTCTTAAAATACTAGTAGGATTGAATAAAACTTTGTTCTCTATTTTTTGTTATCTCAATAAACCTCCAGAGGCTTAAAGATATTATCGCAATTGAAGATATTTTTATTTTAAAATATTCTTTGTTGTTATTGTTTCTGATTACAAAGGTAATAATCATTCATTGCAGAAAATTTAACTTCTGCAAAGAGCAGAAAATAAAAAGCAGCCATAAACATAAGCACCCAGAGATGATGGGAACATTTTAGTGTATTTCCATATATTTTTTAAATGTGCACAGTTTTTATTCCAAAACATATCTTTTTACTAACTTAATAAAGAGTAAAATTTTCCATGATGTTCGGGTCCTTCCAACATTCTTTATGACATGGCTACATATATTCCATTAATTGGATATGCCATTTATTTAGTCAGTTACCAAATCATGGACCTTCAGAGTATTTCCTATTTTTTGCAATTTAAATAATATTATAATGAATATCCATATTTGTACATGTAGAATTATTTCTTAGGATATGGAATTGCTACATCAGAGGGCATACACATTTATGTTTAAGGCTTTTTATACTTATTGCCAGTTGCATTCTAGGAGGATTGCACAAATTTTTATTCCTATTACTACTGTAGAAGAGTGCCCACTTAGTATCCTTAAATCTAAAAATAAAATCTCATCACCTGTGAATCTAAATGAATATTCACTCCATTTGGGTTGTGTCCCAGCATTGCACAATATCTAACTTGAGAAGAGGCTCTGTTCACTAACATTGGATAGCCCTAGTCTATGTATTTTAGGATTAATATTTTCTCTATCCATTTAAATAAAAATAAGTAGGTAAAGAGTAGTAACAAGTGGTAAAGAATTAGAAGATTATCTCGTTCTTAGGATAAGGCTGACTGAGCAGCGGTAACATAAAGCAAGAGCTGAAGTGGCAGAAGAAGTAGAAAAACACAGAAGTCGTTTTTCTTCTGAACCACCTGTAGAGTTTGGCTGGAGACTCAACTGCTGTCAACTGAGCAAGCTGTAGCAAAACCAAAAGTCACATCAAAACAGAAAACTTTGTCAAATGTGTGTGGAAAAATCCTGACTTTTTTCCCCACAGTAGTCCTCATGATTTGGACGTCAGTCTTCTCTCTCTCACCCTCTCCAATTAGCAAAGAAGGAAACTTCCCAGGACATGAGAGATCAGACAGACAAACAGGGTTGGCTCTGGCAAGAGTTGGAAATATACTAGCAAGAAAGCAAGAAAAAGAATCCGAAGTAAGCCCCAAACTATTTAGCCTATTTCCTCAGACAGTGTTGTCTCTCTGGCATCAAACAGTTAACAATCACGTAGACACACGGGCGCCACTGGGGACCCTAGGGGCTCAGAAATAAATATAAGAGGTCTGCCCTACAGTGAGGGCAGGATAGCTGAGTCACTCACCAAATTCAGTGCTCCCTGTTCTGTAGACAAAGTTCTCTAAAGGATGCTAAAGGTTAAACATCTCTCACTTTCTCTGTTAATTAAAAACAAGGACAAGGAAGCAGGGAGGGAGGTCACTTGTTAAGAAAGGGCCCTAAGGGGTTGTAATTAGTTAGCCCTGGTTGTGGCAGCTTCCAGGGCTCCCAGAATAAAAGTCCCAGATTGGCAAAGACCCCAGGAAAAAAAAAAAGCACTGAAGAAGAGGCAAGAGGGTCTCTGGATCCAAGAATATTCCATCATTTGGCAGGTTTCCCTCACCCTCTGCTGGGAATTAGCCTGTTAGACAATCCCAGAATAGCTCTCAAGCCAGATACATCCCTGGCATGTAGTGCCTGGTTGCCTGAGGCTGTATTTTGGGTCTGGTTATGTCAGTTGTACTACTCCACCTTCCAGAACCATCCATGTGGGAGAGGTGTGGTACCCTTGACTAATGCTTTGAACCTGGCTCAGGGTGAATCTTTGTTAGAGGGAGGTAGGGGAAGGTCATCAGAATGTTAAGGAGACCACAGAGCAAATGATGATGGAGGGAGGGCAGAGGCCAGGGCTTCTTGCACATGGGTGATCTGTTTTTCTTATCACAGGAGCTGCCCATCAACTTTCCAGAAGAAAAAGAAAACAGGTAACTTTGGGGCTGGGGGAAGAATCTGGGGGAGGCAAATTAGAGAAGGCAATAGAACTGCCATCTTTGGAAAGGGCAGAAGGGTAGAAAAGGAATGAAGGGATAAAGGGAGACAGCACACCAAAGAGAAAAGAGAATCCAGGTTGCTGCGTTGAAGACTAGCTCTGAACCTCTGAATCTTATTCTTTCCATTATTTCAGAGTGGCAGGGTTGGTTGCTCATTCTTTCATTCATCTAGCAAATACTTACTCAGCACTTATACTGTATGTGAGGACCTGTGTGGGTCCCAAGGAGGCAGAGAGGCACAAGAGGAAAGACACACGATCTCAGCTCTGGAAGAGCTGAAAATCAAATTTAAGAGATAAATTCATATAAACAAACAGTTGTAATATCATCTACTGGTGCTATAACCGATGTGCACTCATGCTGTGGGAGAATGAGAGAAGACACTGATGTCAAAACGTCAAAGAAATAATAGCAAAGGGCTGGGCATACTAGCTCAACGTCTGTAATCCCAGCACTTTGGGAGGCCAAGGGGGGCAGATCACTTTAGGTCAGGAGTTTGGGACCAGCCTGGCCAACATGGTGAAATCCCATCTCTACTAAAAAGAGAAAAATTAGTGGGGCATGGTGGTGTGTGCCTGTAGTACCAGCTACTTGGGAGGCCGAGGCACGAGAATTGCTTGAACCCGGGAGGTGGAGGTTGCAGTGAGTCGAGATCATGCCACTGCACTCCAGCCTAGGCAACAGAGCGAGACTCTGTCTCTAAATAAATAAATAAAAGCAAAGTTCATAAGTCAGCAGAGGAGGGAGAAGACGGTGTTTTAGGCAGATAAATCAGCTCATGAAAAAAAAAGAAAAGAGAGACTGACTTGATTCAAAGTGACTGATTGGTGTAGCTAAGCACTTACCATCTTGCATTGTAAGTCTGTTTACTTATTTTTATTTATTTGTCTTTCCTAGCAGGCTGTAAGCCCCCTGAGGTAGAGGAAACAGCTTACTCATCCTTCTACCACCAGAACATGGCACAGAGCCTGGCACATAATGGGTTCTCATGTTGAACTGTGTTAGGGGCTAGTGAAAAATGAGGATGGAAGATAATATGGCCAGATTGTGAAGGGGCCAGATTGTAAACCCTGCTAAGGAGTTTGGATTTAGGACTAGTAGACATGAAAGAAGTGAGAATGGAGGCAGGGAGATTAGACGGAAGCCTGCCGTGATAGTTTAATAGTGAGTTGAAAAGGCAGTCTCAACAGAGACAGGGAAGAGAGAATGAATTTAAGTTGGATTTCTTCCCCTCAGGAAGCCAAGCAAGACGGACACTGAAGCCACAGCCACGACAGCTGCAGCAGAATGGCCCAAAGGTAATGACAGGCCTCTGTCCCCTCTCCGGGGCTGCTCGGACATGGGATCCCAGTAGCCAGCTCTTTTGCCCTGCAACAGACACATTTCAGTCACCTGTAGAATTTGCTGGCTCTGTCTGTCCTCCTCTGCCCCTCAAAGGAGCAAAGTGAAGGGACATCAGTCGACCTGCCCCTGCATTGGAGGTGAGGGGCAAAACCAAGCCATGAATCTCCCTTAATGCTATCCATTCCTCGCAGGGCCATGAAACAACAGGACACACGTATGAGCGGGTGTTACAGCAGCAAGGGTCTCAAGAGAGGAGTCCAGGCCTCATGTGGGAAGACAGCAACTTACATTATGCTGACATTCAAGTGTGCAGCCGTCCCCATTCCTGGGAAGCGAAACAAGTGCATTTAGAAGATGCTACAGAGTATGCAACCCTTCGCTTCCCCCAGGCCACACCTCGCTATGACAGCAAGAACGGGACCCTGGTGTGAGCCTTGGGGAGGAAGGCCCAGTCCATCGTTAACCACTACTCCTGTGGGGGAGAATCTACAGCTTTGGGGAACTGGGTGGCAACCCAGGGATGTTGGCCACGTTTTAAGCTTAAAGAACTCCAAAGCCCCTGGAATTGTGAGCGTCCCAGTTTCTCCCCTGGCCTCTTACTTGCCACTGTTAGGTTGGAGTTATAGTTGGTTTAGCTATGAATGGATAGCTAAACTTAGCTAGCCACATGAGGTTAGGTGGAGTGTGCAGGGAGGTAGGTCTTCGACCTCACCATTGTTGCTCCTGCTCTTGAAAAGTGCAGAAAGAGCAGGTTAAAAGTTAGCCTATAAGCACGTGAGCTGATCTTGTCGGACTTTAATTAATGGTATCCTTTTTCACACACCTTAAACTCCAAAGCTGAAGGGGAGGTGCTCTGGAAAAGCATTCTGAGCTTTTACATTCAGACACCAGGGCTGGCTTGGGCTGAGTCAGGTTCCAGACCTTAACAGACAAATGGGGGAAGGGGGCTGAGGCGTGGAGGAAGCGCTCTCCAACCATGGGCCTACAGGACCTCAAGACACTGATAACCGACAGCACAGCGAGGCCGGGAAACTTCCCTCGGAGGGACTGTTGGCTCTCGCAGGTGCGGGGCCGCTAGGATCAATAAATGGCCTGAGAAACATGCCTGGCGTGTTTTCTGGGGCGGGGGCCCCAAGGCTCCTCGCGATGACGGCGCATCCCGCCCAGTTTTAAGGGCGGTTCGAAAGTCCAGCCAGTAGAGAGGCCTTCCGGCCCCACCCCCAGGCCGCGGTTGGAGGCGGAGCTGGAGGCGGGTGGGGTTTGGGAATAACAGGGGGCGGACTACCATTGGCAGAGGGCGCAGTTCCCTTGAGGTCCATGCCGGGATTGGTTGTTGTCGGGGCTCCTGGGAGGCGGGTCCGGAACGGCAGTGGGAGGATCTGGGTCCGGGGGCGCGGGGGCGGTCAGGACCTGCAGGAGGCGGGATCCGGCGGGCCGGAGGCGGGACCAAGGCCGGCAGGGGCTGGCTCGGGCTGGCTGGAGGCGGGCGGGGCCTGTGGCCGGCCTCCGCATCACCATGGCAGCGGGAATGCCGCGGCAAAGCCAGAGCAGGGGCAGGCCCAGCCCAGGAGGGCTGGGGACAGAGATGCTGAACCAGACGGACCCATAATTTAAGAGGTAGGTGCTGAAAGGTGGCGGGTAACAAAAATATTACCCAAGTTGATCATCCACATCGAAACTGGGGACACGCGGAGGTGGCGAGGTTGAAGCGCGTAGGAGGAGGCTAAAATTTCAAAGACCAAACCCACTCTCAGCCTTGTACATTCTTAGTGTGCAGTTTCCTGCTTCAGACTTTCAGAGCTTGGAGAGGAGGGGTAACGCACTCCCCTTTCTCAGTCTGTTCTCCGTTCTCCCCAAATACCGCTGTCTCTCTGCTGGTCCCTAAGAGGGATGATTAAAGACTGGTAGAGTACTGAAAATGAAATTGTAGCACACGCACACACAAAAGTTGGCAATGATAGTATCGGCCTGGCGCGGTGGCTCACGCCTGTAATCCCAGCACTTTGGGAGGCTGAGGCGGGCGGATCACCTGAGGTCTGGAGTTCGAGACCAGCCTGGCCAACACAGTGAAACCTCGTCTCCACTAAAAATACAAAAATTAGCCAGGCATGGTGGCACGGACCTGTAATCCCAGCTACTCAGGCGGCTGAGGCAGGAGAATCGCTTGAACCGGGGAGGCGGAGGTTGCAGTGAGCCGAGATCTCGCCACTGCACTCCAGCCTGGGGGACAGAGCAAGACTCCATCTCAAAAAAAAAAAAAAAAAAAAAAAAAAAAAAAAAAATAGTATTAGCTCCATAAAGTGTGAGAATTTAAAGCACTTGCAACAAGTACATAGTTTGTAGTCAAATGTTGGCTGCCATTATATCATTACCATTATCACTTTTTCCCGGCCTGTTGTCTGGCAAAGAGTCAATGCAGGCAGATTCAGAAAAGGTGGGTTGGAGGGCTGCCCCCACCACTAATTGGTGGAGAAACTCTGTAGCCTATTTTCTATATATTAAATGAAGGTGGCCAGGTGCGGTGGCTCACGCCTGTAATCCCAGCACTTTGGGAGTCTGAGGCGGGCGGATCACCTGAGGTCAGGAGTTGGAGACCACCCTGGCCAACAATGAGAAACCCTGTCTCTACTAAAAATGCAAAATTTAATGGCCATACCGCCCTGAAAGGCGCTCGATCTCTTTTGATCTTAGAAGCTAAACAGGGTCGGGTCGGGTTAGTACTGGCTGGGCGGGGTGGCTCATGTCTATAATCCTAGCACTTTGGGAGGCCGAGGTGGGTGGATCACCTGAGGTCAGGAGCTTGAAACCAGCATGTCCAACACATGGCGAAACCCTGTCTCTACTAAAAATACAAAAAATTAGCCAGGCGTGGTGGCCGACGCCTGTAATCCCAGCTACTCTGGGGGCTGAGGCAGGAGAATCGCTTGAACGGATAGGTGGAGGCTGCAGTGAGCTGAGATCGTGCCACTGCACTCCAGCCTGGGCTGCAAAGCGAGACTCCATCTCAAAAAAGTTAAAAAAAAAAAATTAACCCGTTTTCAGAGATTATTTACTGCAAAGGTCAAATAAGATGATGTAGATGATAGTACTTTGTAAGCTTAAAGTGCAATATACACATTTCTGCCTTAGAATTATACATGCCGGGCCAGGCGCGGTGGCTCACGCCTGTAATCCTAGCACTTTAGGAGGCCAAGGCAGGCGAATCACCCAAGGTCAGGAGTTGGAGACCAGTCTGGCCAACATGGTGAAACCCCATCTCTACTAAAAAATTACCAAAAATTAGCCGGGTGTGGTGGCACGTGCCTGAGGTTCCAGCTGCTTGGGAGGCTGAGGCAGGAGAATTGCTTGAACCTGGGAGGTGGAGGTTACAGTGAGCTGAGCTTGTGCCACTGCACTCCAACCTGGGCGACAGAGCAAGACTGTCTCAAAAAAAAAAAAAAAAAAATTATACATGTTGTCTCTCTGGGTTAAAACTCAGTTTCTGAGGATGGAGGGAAGTAAATGCCAGTAGCAGAGCTTCCAGTATTTCTTCTGATTATCTTCAGAGTATTTCCTGTGGTCCTTGACTGATAAATATAGGAAGAAGGGAAAATGCATTGTTGCTTGACTAATGATAGGGGAGTATTACTCTTCACTTTATTACTATTAATACGTAAACAACTAGGTTTAGAAATGCCACTGGGTTAGCTGGGTGTGGTGGTGCACATCTGTGGTCCTAGATACTTGGGAGGCTGAGGTGGGAGGATCTCTTAAGCCCAGCAGTTAAAGGCTGCAGTGAGTTATGACAGCGCCAGTGCACTCCAGCCAGAGTGCCAGAGCGAGACCTTATCTCTCTAAAAAAAAAAAAAAAAAATTTTTCAAATGCCACTGGGATAGCCCTGTTGTGCTTGTAATATCTTCAGCTGGACTTCCTGCTAACTAGGGTCCTGTTTCTGATACTTCAAGATGACTTAAGTTGGTAGGTTTTGGGGAGGGGCCTGGCCCCAACTAGGTTAGTTTAGCTTTAAATTTTTTTTTTCCTGGCCTGTTATTTTGTATATTTCTTATTCTTCCTGTTTTAAGGTGGCCCTGATTCATCTCTTCTAGGGACTCTTGAAGATGGGGACCCAAGTGGTTATGAGATTTACTAACTCCTTGCTGCCAACAGAGCCTTCTGTAAGTTTTTGGTGTACTGTTGTGAAAAGCGTGATGATGTTACTGGAATTTCAATACGGTTCTACTTCTGGGGATTTCTCCATCAGGACTCAGATCCTGAAACAGAATTTTAATATATTTGTCTTATGTTTTTGCTTTTCCTTCTTGTGGAAATTCTATTAATAGCTCTCTTGGACCTTGATTCATCTTTTTCTGCAATTAATAAAATGAGGCAGGGGTTGAGAAATTCTAGCAATTAATCAGAATATATGCATTTTTAAAATATTTAAAGTTTGTTATAGCAATAATGTATGTTAATTACAGAGCATTGGAAAAATATTGCAAACTGTGATTTTGAAAACTGCAAACCATAATTCTCCCACCCAGAAGCACACTGTTATATTCTGGAAAATATTCTTGCAGTCTTTTTTTCTGTATACACACACACACACACACACACACGTACATATATATATATATTTTCTTTTTTTAAAAGACAGAGTCTCGCTCTGTCACCCAGACTGGGTGCAGTGGCGTGATCTCAGCTCACTGCGACCTCCTCCTCCCGGGTTCAAGCAATTCTCCTGCCTCAACCTTCTTAGTAGCTGGGACTACAGGCACGTGCCATCACACCCAGCTAATTTTTTGTATTTTTGGTAGAGATGGGGTTTCACTGTGTTAGTATATTTTTAACATGAGATCATATGCTGTGCAAACTTTTTAACTTGCTGTGTTTCACTTAACGTTAACATGAAATTGTTAAAATTTTTTGTTTTAATGTGGGCACGTTTGGCAAACATTATAATGGCTGTAATTTTCTTAACCACTTCTCTGTTGTTGGACTTTTAGGTTCCCTCACCCCTGCCCCCTACATTGTAAATAATTAATTTCCTTATTTAGGACTATGTCAGGTCAGGTGAGGTAGTGGCTCATGCCTGTAATCCCAGGACTTTGGGAGGCTGAGGCCAGAGGATCACTTGAGGCCAGGAGTTCAAGACCAGTCTGAGCAACACAGTGAGACCCCCCTTTCTCCCTTTCTTTTTTTTTTTTTTTGAGAAGGAGTTTCATTCTTGTTGCCCAGGCTGGAGTTCAGTGGCACCATCTTGGCTCACTGCAACCTCTGCCTCCTGAGTTCAAGTGATTCTCCTGCCTCAGCCTCCCAAGCAGCTAGGATTACGGGTGCCCACCACCATGGCCGGTTAATTTCTGTATTTTTAGTAGAGATGAGGTTTCACTGTGTTGATCAGGCTGATCTCGAACTCCTGACCTCAAATGATCCACCCACCTCGGCCTCCCAAAGTGCTGGGATTACAGGCGTGAGCCATCATGCCTGGCCGAGACCCCCGTTTCTACAAAAAATTTAAAAAGTTAGCTGGGTGTGGTGGCATGTACCTGTAGTCCCAGCTACCTGGGAGGCTGAAAGTGAGGTGGGAGGATTGCTTGAGCCTGGGAGGTCGAGGCTGCAGTGAGCTGTGATTGTGCCTCTGCACTCTAGCCCGGGCGGTAGAGTGAGACACTGTCTCAAAAAAAGATTTTTTAAAGACTTATGTCAGGCCAGGTGCTGTGGCTCATGCCTGTAATCCCAGCACTTTGGGAGGCTGAGGGGTGTGGATCACCTGAGGTCTGAGACCAGCCTGGCCAACATGGTGAAATGCCATCTTTACTTAAAAAAAAAAAAAATTAGCTGGATGTGGTGGCGGGTGCCTGTAATCCAAGCTGCTTAGGAGGCTGAGGCAGGAGAATCACTTGAACCCAGGAGGCAGAGGTTGCAGTGAGCTGAGATTGTGCCAATTCCAACCTGGGTGACAGAGGGAGACTCCGTCTCAAAATAAATAAATAAATAAATAAATAAGGCTGGGTGTGGTGGCTCAAGCCTGTAATCCTAGCACTTTGGGAGGCAGAGACGGGCGGATCACGAGGTCAGGAGATCAAGACCATCCTGGCTAACACAGTGAAACCCCGTCTCTACTTAAAAAATACAAAAAACTAGCCAGGCGAGGTGGTGAGCGCCTATAGTCCCAGCTACTCCGGAGGCTGAGGCTGGAGAATGGCGTAAACCCGGGAAGCGGAGCTTGCAGTGAGCTGAGATCTGGCCACTGCACTCCAGCCTGGGCGACAGAGCGAGACTCCGTCTCAAAAAATAAAATAAAATAAAATAAAATAAAATAAATAAATAAATTTGAAAAGACGACATCAAAGACTGTCAACATTTAAAATAATAAATTACGTTGTAAAAGAATTGTGGCGTCAGATTTTGTATACATCTTTCAGAAGGCAGCTGGACATCAGGAGTTAGGTCCTTGGTAGAAATCAGGCTACCTGTTGTAAAGAGACCTTGAATCTTGCGGAAAGATGATTTGATGTTAGTCTAATTACTGATGTGGAGCTCTGACACCTGATAACTGTTAGCCCAGAGGCATAGGGGTGCATTTTCAGTGCTGTCATAGAGAAATTCAAGTGTCACTTCCAAAATATCCACCAGATGTCGCTAGTCTTAATATAATACTCACCCACAGGACAGCTGGCAAACTTTTTTTTTTTTTGAGACAGAGTCTCACTCTGTGCCCAGGCTGGAGTGCAGTGGCATGATCTCAGCTCACTGCAACCTCTGCCTCCCTGGTTTGAGTAATTCTCCCACCTCAGCCTCCAGAGTAGCTGGGGCTACAGGCATGGGACACCACGCCTTGCTAATTTTTTCATTTTTTATTTTGGTAGAGATGGGGTTTCACCATGTTGGCCAGGCTGGTCTTGAACTTCTGGCCTCAAGTGATCCTCCTGCCTCAGCCTCCCAAAGTGTTGGGATTACAGCGTGAGCCACCACGCCTGGCCAGTGGCAGATAACTTTTGAAATGTGAATTTTAAAACTTCATGTGAAAAAAGAAAAAAAAAATCTATAACACAGGAATAGGTTAAAAAAATCATGTAGAATATTTTCACATATCTGCTTTGGTGTGGTTTATATTAAGCACTAGCATCTGGTGATTACTTTGGCGACATCCTACTCTAGTCTTTCACCATTCTGTCTTTTTCCCTTCTTCTGCCCACTCAGTCTGTCACATTCACCATGTATACTCTTTCCTCACATACTAGTTATTGGATTCTCAGTTTTACTAGTCTTCCTTTTACTATTCTTCCCTCCAGTCTTGTTTCTTGCCCCATGCGTTATGTGTATATTTATGTGTAACTGTCAGTTATTCAAGTTTTTGCTAAAATAATGAGACCTGGCATATAATGACTTATAAGAGGTGCTCAGAATCTATTTAATGGATGTTTAATGAAACAATGTATGAATAAATGAGAGGAAAATACAGGATACTAAAAATTATTTATATTTGGCTTGAGAATACAGTAAAAGTGGTAAAGAATCACATTCCTAAATTACCTATAATTAAGTGCTAAATGACACAGTATAGAACATGCTAGACCGTTTAGTGTTTCTTTTGGTTTTTTTTTGAGACGGAGTTTCGCTCTTGTTGCCCAGACTGGAGTGCAATGGTGTGATCTCGGCTCACCACAACCTCCGCCTCCCAGGTTCAAGGGATTCTTCTGCCTCAGCCTCCAGAGTAGCTGGGATTACAGGCATGTGCCACCACGCTCGGCTAATTTTGTAGTTTTAGTAGAGATGGGGTTTCTCCATGTTGGTCAGGCTAGTCTTGGACTCCTGACCTCCGGTGATCCGCCTGCCTTCCGCCTTGGGTCTTCTAGAGTACTGGGATTATAGGCGTGAGCCACTGCGCCCAGACCTTTTTTTTTTTTTTTTTTTTTTTTTTTTTGAGGCAGTGTCTCACTCTTGGCCCAGGCTGAAGTGGAGTGGTGCAGTCACGGCTCACTGCAGCCTCAACCTCCCGGGCTCAAGCGATCCTCCCACCTTAGCCTCCTGAGTAGCTGGGATTATGGGCACATACCACCATGAGTGGCTAATTTTTGTATTTTTTTGTATTAATTTTGTATTTTTTTTTTGGTGCCATTGCATTCTAGCCTGGGCAGCAGAGTGAGATGATCTTGTCTCTCTCTCTCTCTCAAAAAAAAGACATTATTTCCTAGGGTTATTTAAAATATTTTTATTGACAATTGTAATTATTTGTTTATTCAAACTGCCTGTTTCTTTATAGTCATGAATTATTGTCCATAATAGTTGTGTTAAATTTTATATAGATTTGAATTTCACCCTGCTTATTTTTACACAGAGAGAAGTCACAGGCAATATTTTTACCAAATGACGGTTTTGTTTTAAGGCTCAAAGTCTTACTTAGGCTAACATCTTACTCTGTTTATTAACAGAAGTGATTAATGTTTCCTCCACTGGCTCATTCATTCCTTCAAGTAAAAATTAATGTAATCTTGCATTCTTATGGAATGTAATGTTGCATTCTTCGTGTGAAAGTATTGCATAGTGGTTAAGAACCTGGACTTTGGCTTCACCATTTAGTAGCTATTGGGTCTGTGACAAATTACTTCTCCAGACCTCTCTTTCTTTATGTGTAAAAATCCTACCGTTTATGGTAATTGTGACAGTCAAATGAGCTAATACTAAGTGCTGAGTACAGGGTTTGGCACATAGTAAAAGCTCAATTTTGCTATTATTACTGTTATATATAGATATTTGAGTAGCGTTTAGTTTGTGGGGGAAGTGTCTGCCATTATTGCCAAAATAATGCAGGACTGAGGAAGCCAGGTATAAGTTCAGAAATCAGGCAGCGTGGCAAAGATATACAGAAAGCAGTTTGCTGGGTTTCTTTGCCTCTGTTTCCAGGCAGAGTGAATGACCGCACTGCAGCAGCGGGAGTGGTTCCAGCTACCCAGACTGCTTGCAGTTTCCCCACATACAAACACTATGGGATGCCTGATCTTTGTCCCAGTTATTCCTAGTTCTTGTAGCTACCCACATACCCTCCCAGCTCTTATGTGGATATTATAACACGGTGGGATCGGGAGGATGGAAGGAATAGTAAATGTTAGTGTTGTTTGGAGCGAAAGCTCAGTTCTTCACCTGAGCCACTTTGTAAGGCCAACTAAGATAACTGTCATGAACATCTCTTCTGAGCAAAAAAAAAAATGGACATTATATTGTCTGACAGGACTTTTGTGCTTTTTCCAAATGTGAGAGGCAGGCTGTATGTAAAATAGTATGATTTTTGGAACACATCTTAATAGTCATATGGGGGACAATAGAATGAATATTTTGAGATTGTACTATTTTAATCAAAATTAAACGCCATTAAAATTTTAGTTCCACAGTTGCATTAGCTGTAGTTCAAGTGCTCAATAGCCACATGTGTGGCCACTATATTGTACAGCATAGATATAGAACATTTCCATCTTCACAGACAGTTCTGGTGAACACCATTGCTCTAGAATATGTGGTTCATATAGTTATGGACTTTTAGGGAACAGTGCAATATTGGACCATATGCCTTATAATACATTTTTTGAAATCAATTCACTACAATTCTCTCTTAATTCCTCCAGCATGCTGTGATGGGCAGTGCAAAGAGCACAGGGCCAGACCTCAGAGCCCTCTGGTTCAGATCTTAGTTTCCATACTGACTTGCTGAGTGACTGTGAGCACCTCTCCTAGCCTTGGTTCCTTCTTCTATGATGTAAGGGAGTTGGGCCAAGTAAGGAAGTGAGGCCAAAATGTTTTGGAGCTTTAAAATTCAGTGATTTCGTAAGTCTTTTTCCAGAAATACTGAGCTCACAAATCCTACTTTGATCAAAGACTTGTTGTTTGAGAAACGCTGACCTCTGGCATAGATAACTGTCAGCAGGACCTCCCTCTGATGTCTCAATATTTTCTGCTCTGTGTATAAAGCATGAGGGGCTCTCCACCAGTCAGGATCCTCTACCCAGGGATCCACCAACTAGGTACTTTGGTTTTGCATCATTATGCATGTAGATGTGTTGCATGCAAGTCTGTGCTGTTGGCAATTTCATGCTTCTCTTTATAAAGGAACTTGTTGAATTGACACGGGTTAGCGACTCTCTGGGGGTGTTACACCATGAAGTGTGGTAGTGCCAAAGGGAGTTCTTGGCAGTTAAATTCCTCGGCTAGATTATGAAGGACAGTGGTCTTCAGACTTGTGGGCTGCTCAGGTTTAGAACGATTTGGTGTAGCTTTTCCTCAGCATTAGCCAGAATTGAACCCACTACATTCAACCAGCAGCTGCCACTCAACACCTGTGCTGGCCTTCTGCCCCCTGCCTGTTGTGGTCAGGGAGATGTGTTCTTTTTTAGAAACATTTTTGTGTTGAGCAGCTTTAGACATTCAGACATGATATTGCTAGCCTGGCTGCTCTTGGTAAGGATTTTCTTTTTCTCTAAGGACCTGAAGAGGTTGTTAGGTTGAATAAGAGCCAATACTGACTTTTCTTGCTAAGGTACTAATCAGGGTTTGAGGAGGAATCTGGTCCTCCCAGAAAATCATGAGTGTAGACTCCTAGATCCTTGAGCTGCCTGTCACCGATTGGCTGCGTCCTTGGACAAGGCCCTGACCTTCTCTGAGCCCTAATGCTCTGTAAACCCTTCCTCTCCATCTGGGATCACGAGGTGGAATGTAAAATGAATGTTTTTTTCAGCTTCGAGTTTTCCTATAGAAACAAGAGTTTGCACTGAGTTGCAAATGACTAGTATTCCTAAAAATAAATAATCAAGGCTATGACTCGAATAGCTAGAAACAGCCTAGAATAGCTTTCTGTTTCACTTGAGGAAGCTTTTTACCTAACTCTTTCAAATGCACCAGGACAGTTTTGCAGTCTTTATTTTAATTAAAACCCATTTATTTTAAAACACATTAAAATATGGGTTGTATATTTTAGCAGTTATTTTATAAAGAATGAAATAGGAAAATTTTGGAAAAGCCTTGGTCATCCTTGATGTTTCTTTTGTGATCCTGTGTGATGTTTAGCACTGTTCTATTGAATGTGTTCTGATACCATAAATAACTAAAGTTCTTTCTATCCTCTTTTCCCCCTTTCTTCCTCTGCTCCTTCTTCTCTTTCTTATTTCTTTCCCTTCTGCTTCCTCTTCTTTAACTTGACCTCACTGTCCAGGGCCCATGTGGAAAAAGGTTGCTGTTTTCGGTTAGTCTGGGGGAAAATACTATGATTCACTCCCTTTCCCACCCACCTTCTGGTGGGCCGTTTGTGGCCTTAAGTTAGCAGTGTGTGTGTGTGTGTTGCGCACCCTCCCCGCGGGCACACCCGCCTGCAAGCCTGGAGTGTGTGTGTGTGCGCGCGCGCAAGCGACTGCAAGCGCGGCTGCAAGCGCTGGCATACACCAGTCGGGCCGCCTGTTTGTCAACGTGTGAGTGTGTGTGTGTGTGTGTGTGTGCACGCAGCGCGCACATAGAGCAGAACGTTTGCCTAAAATCCGTGTGTGTGTGTGTGTGTGTGTGTGTGTGTGTGTGTAGCGCACGCACACACGCCCGTGCTGCGGCCCGGGGGGTGTGTGTGCGCGTGCGTGCGGGCGTGCAGCGCGCGCCCTCGCCAGCCCGCCTGCCTGTGCGGCTTTCCCGCAGGAAAGCGGGGCTTGGGGCAGCCCAGCAGCGCCGCTTCACCCAGTGCGCGCCCAGCTGTTTCCATAGGAACCGCGACCGCGCCGGGCCCCTCCAGCGGAGGCCCCCGTGCGAGCATGCCCAGTGCAAGCCGCTAGTTTGGCTCCAGTCTAGGTTTCCAGTAAGTGGCATGCGGGACTCCGGAGGGATCCCAATGAGCTGAGCCGAGAGCCTTTGTGTGCAGAGGGAGGAGGAGGAGGCTGCGGCGGCCGCCGGGCTGGAGACCCCGCCCGGGGAGCCCCCAGCAAGAACAATGCTAGCCTGCCTGACCCGAGGGAACTTACTGGACGTCCTGCAGGAGGGCTTCAATGAGGTAACTGTCCTGCTCCTCCCACTCCTCAGCTCCCCTCCCCCAGCGTCTCCCGCCCAGTCTCCGGAAGGGGTCCTCTTCCTCCCCCATCCTCTGGGGACCCCAGAGCAAATCGCCCGTAGAACCCCAAGGGGGCTAAGGTGGTACTTGCAGGGCAGATGGGTGAACCAGGAGAAATCAGAAGGGCCGCCTGCCCACAGCTAAGTTGGGCCATGACCTTCCCTGATAGCTTGCTTACCTGAGCCCAAGAGGACAGGACCACAAATTCAGAAATCACCTCCTTCCAGAAGAGGGGGTCTCCATCCTCCCTAGAGTTTCTCTCCCCAAGGAAATCCTCAGGGAATCCCTGGATATTTGGCAAAAGTGCTCATCTATATCAGGAGCTAACCAGCGGAGCCAAGGGAGGGTGGAGTGGTACTGCATTGGTAGAAAGTTTGAGAGGGAAGGGGACTGTAGATGGTCCATGTGAAGTGCCCTCTTCATGTCTGAATCTCTTTCTGAGTCCGGGGCAGTAGATTTCTCTGCAATCAAGGACGTGGTTGTCTGAGAGGAGCTACTGAGCGAGAGGGGACCTGGGTCCTGGGCCCAATCCCAGGGAGCCAGCGTGTGCATCCGTCCGTGTGAGAGCAGAGGAACTGGGGCCTCAGTCTGACAGGCAAGATGGGCTAGGGCCGACAAGGGGTCATTTCCCCTCCACTTGTTTCTCTTACAATTCTATTTATTGCATTTGCTTTTCTTGTGACCCAGGAAATTCTGGTTTGGGATGCTTCCCCCTCAAGATTGCCCCATATGTCTTCCACTGCAGCTAAGCCCTACTCCTGCGGGTTGTCTTAGCCCAGCATCCAGGGAAACCTACACTGTTAGTTGTGCCTTTCTTCATTTCTCTCTCCCTCCTTTTCCTTCCATCTCTTTCTTCTCTCTGTGACTCTCTAAAATTTAAGATTTTAAAAATCAGTTTTTACTCAACATATGAATACATTGTCCTCTTAAATATGAACATCATAGGCAACACTGAAGTGCCTTTGGTTCCCCCCACCCATTCCAGCCTTTTCCACACAAATAACCATTCTCATGAATTCGTGTATAAGATTTTATTTCTGCGGCTGCACTACAGCCTCCTTCCTTAATTCCTGTTTCTAATTAAGAAGCTCTGCAGCTTGACCTGCCACAGAACACTCCCCCGTTCTGGTCCCCATCCCCTAGCGTTGTTCCTAACACAGAGGAAAACTGCAGAAATGCTGTCCCAACCTAACCGAGTTGGAATTTTCCTTTGGCCAAGGGGTATCACAACCTTCACTGAGGGGCGGAGCTTGCATCCTGTCTGCACTGCAGGGCACCTCATCTTTGCATCATTCCTGTCTGAACACATGTAAGGGGATTGTTAACAAAGAGCTATAGTCTAAGAGTTGAAACACAGAAGAGCCAGGAAGCCTACCTCTGAGTGATTCCCATATTCTGGTTCCTCTTTTCTCACTCTCTGCCTTTGGGCTGCCCCTGGTCTTTAGCTGCGTAAGTCTGACTCATTCACCAATTGTGGCAGAAGCTCTTTTAGTTGTCTTATACCTCCTGCTCCAACTTAAAACAATAGCAACAAAAAAACTCAGCTCTTGATGGTCCCACTGTCTATTTAGGAGCAGGAAACCAGCACAGAGCTGGTCCTAATCTTTGTTTTCTGCTCATTTTCACTTTGAAACCTGTCGACTAAAGAGCCACGTAAACTAAGAGGCTTGGCCGTCTGTTTCATGCTTTGGTGCTTCCATAAATATCCGCTGACCTCCAATTCTTGAAAAACATAAGGGCCTAAAGGAAAAGGGGAATGGGAGAATCATGTTTTTGTGGTGGTAATGGAATCTTCATAAAAACCACAGATGCATAACTTTTTAATTAATTGGTCCCTAGAATAATGCAGTAGTGCCTCTTTTCCTTCTCTGATATTTGATTTTTCTACCCATCCTGTAAACTTCCCTCCACCCCCTCCACAAGCTAATGTACATCTGTTCCTCTCTGTTAGATTTGAACTCTGATAGCCAATGAGTACTTTTGGTTTCTCTGAAAAATTGACATCATCTAAATAACAATAACAGTAATATGTTAAATTTGAATGGTTTCTTACAGTTTAAATGATTCTTTCACATTCTATATTAAATAGTTCATTTTACGTACAATATTACATTTAGTGCTACTGAATAATAGTGTAATTGGTTATTTTAGTATCCATGGGGCCCTATTTGACCTATTCCAGCCTCTAAGGTTGCTTAATAGATCCAGTAATATTCAATTTATTTTTTTAGAGTCCTTGAGATAAGGATGTAAACAGGGATTTTAAAGCTAGTGTCAGAATACGCTTTAATTCTCCTGAGAATTCCTACTGAGGCTACGAATACCACACATGTATCCAGTCACCTCCTGGGAATGATCCAAGTATATCTAAAGCTATTCTTCATCACCCAGATGCTTTATAGGTCTGTGTAGTTAGGGCTGTGACCTCATTCTCTATGGCAGAGAAAACTGCCACAGGAAATGGAGCTTTGGCCTTAATTGGTTAATTATAAGGGAACCCTGCAGCAGAGAGAAACCCTGCCCTCTGAATCCTGGCTTCCCTCTACCCACTGTTGGCTTCTGTTCTCAATCCTTTGCCACTATGTATAGCCATGCATGACAGAATTTTCTCTTACTGCATTTCCTACACAGAGCCCTGGCCTCAACATGTCTGGCAAATAACTCACAAATTTGATCCTTGTCAGTGCTTTCAATGCAATGCCTTTGAATGGCATGGTTAATTTGGACCGCGAATTATCCACAAGTTTTGGCTACTGCCACCCTGGCTGTCATCCCCCATTTCCTATGGCTTGGCCAGGCTTCCTATAGATCACAGTTTCCCCAATCTGCATCTGCCTCAAAGTTATTTGTTTTCTCTGCCACTTGGTATTGGTGTTGTCCTGTGAATGTTGTAATCGTGCCAACATGAATTTCTGCAAGTGTTTTTTGGGGGGCTGAACTTTCTTTAAAAACAACTTTGTGCTTGTGTTAGGAGGTTTTGAGAGACCTGAGATTATAATATGGTTCGGCTAATAAGCATTCATTTATTCAGTTATTCATTAGTTATTCATAAACCAGTAATTTATTGAGAGGGGATGGATAAAAGAATTGAAAAACACTCAGTTCCTGCTTCCAAGGAGTTTATAGGGAGAGATAGGGTGTACTGATATGAAAAGGACTGAACATTTACCAACCCATCTGCTCATTGAGGCCAGTTTTTTTCCCTGCTCGTCTGGTACATACATGCAAGCAGTCATTCATGGGACAGTCTCTGAATTACTGTGTTTGTCAGTCACTGTGCCAGGCTCTGGAAATACATAGAAGTTCAATAACATACAGTCTGTGCCCTACTGAAGCTCACAGACCAATGAAGATAAAGTAGCCAGGCACAGTGGTGCATGCCTGCAGTGTTAGCTACCTGAGAGGATGAGGCAAGAGGACCACTGGAGCTGAGGAGTTAGAAGCTGCAGTGTGCTGTGACCGCACATGACTGATGACTGCACTCCGGCTTAGATGACAGAGCGAGACCCATTTCTTAAAAGAAGAGATAGGCCGGGTGCTGTGGCTCCTGCCGGTAATCCCAACACTTTGGGAGGCCAAGGCGGGTGGATCACCTGAGGTCAGGAGTTCGAGACCAACCTGGCTAACATGGTGAAACCCTGTCTCTACTAAAAGTACAAAAATTAGCCGGGCATGGTGGCTCATGCCTGTAATCCCGGCTACTTGGGAGGCTGAGGCAGGAGAATTGCTTGAACCTGGGAGGTGGTGATTGCAGTGAGCTGAGATTGTGCCACAGTAGATGTTCAGAGTGTCAAACTTGGGAAAATTGAGGTGATACAGAAATCTTACTTGTGGGGAAGAGTGAACGTAGGCCCAGGTGTGGTGTGAATGGCCTGGGAGGCTGAAAGTTGGGGGAATGGTTTATGAAAATGATGGCTGACAGGAAATCTGTAGTCTGAACCTTAACCTTTTGAACGTAAGTTCTGGCAGACTTTCCCTACCAGTTTTCCTCCAAGTAGAAAAGTAGAAATTGAAATTTCACATTAAGATTCATCTGCTTGGCAGTCCCTTAGAAATATAGGAAGAGGCCAGGCACAGTGGCTCACACCTATAATCCCAGCACTTTGGGAGGCTGAGGCAGGAGGATGACTTGAGCCCAGGAGTTCAAGACCAGCCTGGGTAACATGGTGAGACCCTGTCTCCACAATTAAAAAAAAAATTAGCTGGGCATGGTGGCATGCATGCCTGGGAGCCCAGCTACTTGGGAGGCTGAAGTGGGTGGATCACTGAAGCCCAGGAGGTTGAGGCTGCAATGAGCCACGTTCCTGCTACTGTTCTCCAGCCTGGGCAACAGGGTGAGACTCTGTCTCAAAACAAAACAAAATATACACACACACACACAAACACAAACACAGAGGAAGAGTTTTGGTCTGGTCTCATCTCCATAAGGGGGACATAGAGCGAGTGAGGAAGAAGATCGATAAGGGAAACATCGCTCCTAGGGGCCTTGTGCCCTCCATGGAGTAGCGGTGGCAACACTGGGCCAATTAGAGGCTTCCAGACATTTTCACAATGAACTCCTCTGTGCTTTGCTGTAGAAATTAAAGGCTTGTTAAGTCTACAGAGCAACTCAGCACCAGATTCCCCATCCTTCTTTTTTCTATCCTGCCTGGTTTCTCCTCTCCCCACCCAGGCTCATTGGCTTCATTCCCACAGGAGGCAATGCCAGCTAAACAGATGCACCCTGGCAGCAAGCTCTCAGGCAGCTTTATGTTCCTCGTGGTGAGTGATGGCTTGGCCAGGCATGTGGAGCAGTGATAGGGCACTGTTAGCCAGGTGCCGCTCCCCCAGGCGGTTCAGAGGGTCTAGGGAACACTAGAAAGGCTTCATCTGCCATGATTGGCCTTTTGTCTAGGCTGTAGGGACCAAAGGCTAAAACCGACACTTTCCTGAAAGCATGATGTTTGTTATCTCCCAAACCAAGCTCCATTAAAGTGGTCATGGATATAACCTTTAGTAGCTGGATGTGGTAAGGGAATAGAGAACCAACTCCACAGGCCCTGAGGCTGGGCTCTTATCTCCTATTTCTAGGATGAGGGACACCCCTAGACCATAGAGTGACACTTCGTTCATCCATTCATTCACATGCATTTATTGGGCACTTACCTTGTAACATGTACTTGTGAAGGAGCAGAGAGTGTTTGGGGACTCATAACTGACAGAAATTTAAAAATAAGTTTAGGAGATGATATCTTTCAGAAAATCTTTAGCTCTTTACTTTCTGATATATTATCTTTTGACCACTGGGCTGAATACTAATACATTAATCTTCCCTTATCCAAGGGAGATCCATCTCAAGACCCCCAGTGGATGCCTGAAACCATGGATGGTACTGAACCTGACTGCCATCAGTCGGAGCCTGTTTCTGTTCCTATCTTCTACCCACAAATTTAATGTATTTTCCATCTTAATTAAGCATTTATCACACACTGTGGCTGAAACTTGCAGTCTGAAGTATGGCAGAAAAACTAGCATGCATTCCTTTTTCCATCTTCCAAATTTCATGGATGAAAGATTCATTCTTATCATAAATCTTAGCAACCTCAGCATATGATTTTATTTTCTTTCCTTATTAAGTCAAGAACTTTCACCTTTTCACTTAAAGGAAGCACTTTACAGCATCTTTTGGCATATCTGAATTTCTAGCATCACTATTCTTACACTTTGAGGCCATTATAGAGTAAAACAAGGGCTACTTGAACACAAGCACTGTGATACCTTGGCAGTCGTTTCAATAAGATGACAGGTAGCATGGACAGCTTGGATATGCTGGACAAAGGGATGAGTCACGTCTTGGGTGAAACAGAGTGGAATGGCACAAGATTTCATCACACTACTCAGAGTGTTGGACAATTTGTTTTTTTTTTATTTTGATTTTAATTAATTAATTTATTTTTTTGAGACAGTGTCTCACTCTGTCACCCAGGCTGGAGTGCAGTGATGTGATCTCAGCTCACGGCAACCTCTGCCTCCTGCCTCTTGGGTTCAAGTGATTCTCCTGCCTCAGTCTCCCCAGTAGCTGGGACTACAGGTATGTGCTACCATGCCCGGCTAATTTTTGTAGTTTTAGTAGAGACGGGGTTTCACCATGTTGGCCAGACTGGTCTTGAGCTCCTGACCTCAGGTGATCCGCCTGCCTCAGCCTCCCAAAATGCTGGGATTACAGGCATGAGCCACTGCACCCAGCTAGGATTTAAAGCTTAGGAATTATTTCTGGAATTTTCTTTCTCTCTCTCTTTTTTTTTTTGAGATGGAGTCTTGCTATGTCTGCCAGGCTGGAGTGCAGTGGCACAGTCTTGGCTTACTGCACTCTCCACCTCCCAGGTTCAAGCAATTCTCCTGCCTCAGCCTTCCAAGTAGCTGGGACTATAGGTACGTGCCACCATGCCCGGCTAATTTTTTTGTATTTTTAGTAGAGACGGGGTTTCACTGTGTTATCCAGGATGGTCTCGATCTTCTGACTTCGTGATCTGCCCGCCTCAGCCTCCCAAAGTGCTGAGATTACAGGCATGAGCCACTGCGCCTGGCCTATTTCTGGAATTTTCTATTTAATATATTAAGACGGTGGTTGACCATGGGTGATTGAAACTGTGGAAAGAAAAACTATGGGTAAGAGGGACTACTGTACAAAGAACCTGTCCATACAAGGAAGAAGAAATTTAAGGATATTTTTACTTGTGAACTTTATATGTACCCAATTAGCCATCAAATTCAATGAACAAATAGCTTTTCCAGGTTCAGTAAAGGGCTGCAAGAGTTAATAGAAAAGAAATACAATAGGGTGTTTACTGGCAGAATTTAGGCCAATAATAACATAAGGTTTCTAAATCTTCAGCTTTCCTCTTAGTTTCTCAGCAACTTCCCCACCCTCATCTCCTCATCTCCTGCTGCTGGGGGGGTCTCAGAGTTCTAAACAGGTATCTGGTTTCACTGTAAAACTAATTTCCTTCCTGAGCCGTTCATGTCTCCTCCTGAACTGTCTCTCTAGCATACCACAAAAGCTCTGTGCTTTTCTTGTTTGCTTTTCTTGTTGCCAGCAGGAAAACATAGAGCCGCCTCCTTGGCTGTTTCTACTCTAAGAATAGTAGACACCACACACTTCTCTGGTGAAGCCCCATTGGTGCTTTTGCAACTCGAACAAATAAGTCCCCGGCAGGAATTCTGTGAGCTTGAGTCTTGGAGGAGATAGAGAACTGAGGCTCGGTTTACAAACTTATTTGGAAGGAAGGGCAGGTCCCAAAGAAAAACAGGAAGAAAGTTACATTTGGTGGCAAGAAAGCTTTCAAGGTCAAGATTTCCTGCACAAATGAAGATTTTGGACAGAACTGTCTACACTAAAAGACTTTTACCTGAAGTCGTAGGGTTATTTGGAGTGTCTTGGAGGAAGCTGATGGACATTATGGGATTGCTAAAGCCTCCTTCCGCTGGCCACTTCTTGGTACTATCACTGCCCTCACAGCTTTAGAGGGGTCCAGTCTCATCAAGCCAAAATCCTTCTCAGACAGTTTTACCTCTTGTTGTGTCTACTGACTGACTTCTTCTGAGGCCTGACTCAGAGGGTGATTACCATGAAAACCTTCAGTTGTTCTAGACATCTATTACACTGGCATCCTTTTGGCTTCCTTAGAACAAGTTAGTCATGAAACTCCAGACTGAGATTAGTTCAACACTGTCATACACGTAGTATGTACCAACCGTCTTGGTCTTTTTTTTTTTTTTAATTAGTTTGGTTACAAGTGCCAAAAACCCAACTTGAACTAGCAAGGATAGGAAGTGGATGTTATTGACTCGCATGGAATCCAAGGAAAGGTAGAAAACTAAACCATGGAAAGGGCAGGGATGCAACAGAAACAATGAAATCAAGAACTCTGACACTGGCAGGATCTCTTCCTCTGTTCTCTGCCTCGTATCTGCTTCTTTCTATGCTGGCTTTATTCCCATTTACTAGAGCTGGTTTTTCCTTCTCAGGTGAGCAGCGTGGCCTGTGGCAACGTCTAAGTTTTATATCTTACAACTTTGAGAGAGATGAGGGAGGAGGAGGAAGACTGATTCTATTCCTAAATGCCAGTTCAAAAAGTTCCAGGGATTGGCTGGGTTTCACCAATGGACTTTGCCAGACCAATCAATTGTGGCCAGTGGAGGGGGTGATACAATGCCAACCTGGTCATAGGACCCACCACTACATGTGCAGAGGAGGGTTCTTAAAGAAGAGGGGATCATTGTGGGCTGGGCAGCTACTCCAGGAGCTGTTAGCTATAATATCACTGTAAGCTTAGTTGGAATCTGATCATTCCCACTTTGCCTCTCTTGACCAAGATCCAGGGTCATAATCAAGATATAGTTCTTTTTCCTTTTAAAAAAATTATTGTTATGCAAAAGAGCTTCATTTATTTGTTTAGTTTTCTGACTTTGTGCTGGTGTGTCCAATACTTTTTCTTTTCCTCAATAAGGAAGGCATGCTCGGTTCTGTCACAGACACATTTAGTACACGTAGAACAACTACAGGCCTTGCTGACATGTTTTTTTTTTTGAGACAGAGTCTTGCTCTGTTGCCCAGGCTGGAGTGCGGTGGCATGATCTCAGCTCACTGCAACCTCTGTGTCCTGGGGTCAAATGATTCTTGTGCCTCAGCCTCCCAAGTAGCTGGAATTACAGCCCGGTTAATTTGTTTTTTTTTTTTTTTTAGACAGAGTCTTGTTCTGTCGCTCAGGCTGTAGTGCAGTGGCATGATCTTGGCTCACTGCAACCTCCGCCTCCTGGGTTCAAGCGATTCTCCTGCCTTAGCCTCCCAAGTAGCTGGGATTACAGGCGCCTGCCACCAAGCCCGGCTAATTTTTGTATTTTTATTAGAGATGGGGCTTCGCCATGTTGGTCAGGCTGGTCTCGAACTCCTGACCTCAAGCTACCTGCCCACCTTGGCCTCCCAAAGTGCTGAGATTACAGGTGTAAGCCACTGCACCTGGTCAGTTTTTTTGTGTGTTTTTAGTAGAGATGGGGTTTTGCCATGCTGGCCAAGCTAGTCTCTAACTCCTGGCCTCAAGTGATCTGCCCACCTCAGCCTCCCAAAGTGCTAAAATTACAGGCATGGGCCACTGCACCCAGCCAACATGTTTTTTTTTCTTTGTTTATTTTGGAGAACCTCTTAAGAACTTTAGGTATCATAGACAGCAGGAACTCATTGAAGTCTGCCTGGGCATACACCACATGCAGATTTTGGTGTTTTCCCAACCTTCTTGGTATGAAGGTAAACAGTTCTATGAACAGGGATTTGGGACGGCCTAATTTTGTTAGAGGCTGTATTGTAGAAAAGCCTGCAATGGTATGTCAACTGCTGGACCATTCTGAGTGCCTATGGACACTGTCTCCAGAATAAGCAAGATCTATTTTTCAATATTGCAGATATTTTCATTTTGCTGAGCCTGTTGTATACTTTTCTCACTGAATAATAGACTTGTAAAATGATAGAAGGAAACAAAATGTAATTTTATTTTTCTTTTGGTATTTATATCTGTTTTGGTTCTTGTTTTCAGCTGCTTTGTGAAGCCCTTAAATTACTTTAGATGGCTGGAGAGTAGGGGTGGGGGCTTGAGGGTGGAGAAACACAGGAAAAGTGAGCTGGATTTTGAACTCCCCACCCTGGCCTAATCACAGAAGCACTGCTTTTGCCTATTTTACATATCTGCCTCTTACACAAGTTATAATTTAGAAAAATAATGAGGCAAAAAAAATATGAAGAAATGAAACTACTAGTCTACCTTTCAGAGAGTTAACAGCCTCCTGTGAAAGGCATATGGTATTTTACCTGCTACAGAAAGAGAAGCCCTAATATGTTGTTCAAATCAAGCAGCAGAGCCACTCAGGGCCCAGGCTTGCCCCACAGGCCTCTTTGAAGACAAACTGCTTTGTGGGAGAAGTGGATGGCATGGCCGACTCTGAAGAAACTGACTTAAGGACAGAGCTGGCAGTGGGCATTTATAGGAAGAACAGGGTCTTGCCTGCCCCTTGGATGAGAAGTACAGATATCTTCAGGTCAAAGAGAGACAGACACTCAGTTTAGTGCTTGACTCCCTAAATTAGACATAAAGGGAGAGGCAGCAGCCTCAAGAAGGGTGGTATAAACCCTTCCCCTGTGGATAAGACTAGCCCTGTTCACTTGTGAAGCTCTGATCGCTGTTAGATGCCATTGAACAGATCGTGTCAGCATGCAGACACAGTGATAACATGCCAAAGGCTTATCTTCAACTAAAATTTTTTCATCAATGATTTAATTGAAGACATACTAGTTTTTAAAGTTACATGAAGGCCAGGTGTGTTGGCTTACACCTATAATTTCAGTGTTTTTGGAGGCCAAGACAGGAGGATGGCTTGAGGCCAGGAGTTCGAGACTAGCCTGGGTGATAGCAAGACTCCATCTCTACAAAAAATAAAAATTTAAAAAAAGAAAAAAGAATAAAGTAACGTGGATCTGGACAGAATGCCAAATAGCCACAGCACCTTAGTCTCTAACACTCTCTAGACAGGACTTCAGGATCCATAGTCTAGCCCCCCAGTTCCTGGACTGTCCCCACTGTAATGATTGTCCCCCTCTGTGCCACTTCGACAAGGCCACATGCTGAGGCCACACTTGAAACTTACTCTGCAGAATTTCCCCACCCCTGAAATCTTGAACTCTGAAACTATACTCTGCTCAAAACCCCAGTTTTCACAGTCCTACATTCCCATTAAACTTATTTTTTCATTCCGTCAAGTTCTTCTCTCCATCCTGTCCTCTACCTTCTTAAGGCTTATCCACTGTCTCTTAATTTCTTCTCCCTGGCCCAGACTTTACCGTCAGTCACTTCAAGCACTTTGAACACCACGCTCACTTCCTTTGCCCTGGTGGTCACTGCCTCTCCTCTGATTATTTTTAGTCCTAGATTGGCCCATCAATGGTTTCCCCTGCTCATGGCCCAGGCCTGGTGAGCAGGTCTAGAGCAAATCACACAATCTTGCTGGTTGATTCAATTACGAAATGATGATATCCAGTCCTAGCTGAGTGCTTGGTGCTGCCAGGAATCTTTAGCAGTCAGTGTTGTTTGCAGCTTCTCACAGGGTCTGCCGCAAGTCTCTGACCCTTTCCTGAGGCCTCTTTCATTCTCCCTGTCCCTTTCACCCTCAGCAGATAAACTGGCCTACTTCATAGGAAGGAATGACTTGTGGGGCAGCTGCATTTGAACTCCTTCAGCTTCCCTCTTCCCACCCCCACACTTCCCTACACTCCTGATCAGAGGACGCAGCATATGTTTACTTTTAACCTACATACGTCCTCCCATATCTTTTAAATCATCTCTAGATTATTTTATTATACTTAATACAATGCCTACACATACTTCATTCCCATGGATTTGTCTTAGTACTCAGCAAATTCAAGTGTTGCTTTGCTCCTGATCAGAGGACGCAGCCCTCTTCCTCTTCTCTGAAACCTTGATGCATCATGATCTCTCCCATTTCCTTCTCTGCCAAATAACTCTTAGAGCTCACCTTACCTTTTGGGATGCTGTAGAGCCCAGGAGTTAGTGTCATCACTGAATTCAAACCCTTGTTCTGTTACTGAGCAGCCCTGAGACTGTGGGCATATTCCTCTGAACCTTGGTTTCCACATCTGTAA
>NW_012101721.1:1560872-1562554 GCF_000951045.1 Mandrillus leucophaeus
ACTGAGCAGCCCTGAGACTGTGGGCATATTCCTCTGAACCTTGGTTTCCACATCTGTAAATTGGGAAAAATATTCCCTTGCAGGGTCAATGTGAAGGGAGAATATATGTATAACGGATGTAGCAAACTGCTTAGCACAATAGCTGGCATGTAGTAAGTGCTCGGTAGATGGCAGTTATCCCATTGGCAAGCTTATACCTAGATTCTCTCAAACGTGGATCTCCCACCCCGCCCCCAGCTCTTGGGCTCTAGACCTGTGTTTTGCCAACTGGCTGTGGAACATCATACTCTGGTGTTCTACAAATAGCTCAGACTCTCAAAACCGAGCCATTGACTTTTCCCCAGTGCTTGTTCTTCATGTCTTCTCCATCCCGGTTAAAGTATCAGCAGGCAGCCAGTCATTCAGGCCTGACTTTTTGGACCCTCTCTTTTTGTCGCTGCCTACATCCTATCAGTCATCTCTGACTTGTTTCTGGAGTTTGTCCTTTGCTCACTGGTGCTGCCTCAGTTTAGGTGCTTATCTTCTCTTGCTTGAATTATTGCCTGGGCTCCTCGTCGGCTTCTTCAGTCTGCATGCTGTTCTTTCTATTCCAAGATGCCAGTCACATAGTTTCACTCTCCTGTTTCACAACTTCACACTTGCCTGTTGAAGGTCATTATGCTTAGTCTGAGTGCTGGTGGTCGCACTGGTGACCTGTTTCTCCAACATTATCACCTGCCACTGACAGCTCCGCCCACACGCTACCCTGTCAACTGACTGTTCCTCTAAGATACTGTATGTCTTTTGACGCTTCCCCCTTCCATCACCTCTGCCCTTGTCCCCTCTGCAATTGGCAGACATCTGTAAAGAACCAGCCAAATGTCTCCTTTCCTGTTGACCTTTTCCTGATTCCCCCAGCTTTCCATCCTGTTGTTCCTTCTCTGCATAAATAGCTTTTTTGTTTTGTTTTGTTTTTTTCACATTTCTCCCTTGTAGCAGCAATCACTTTGTATCCGTTATTTATGTGCCTGTAAGTGCTGACCTTGGCACAATGCCTGGCAGATAGTAGGGACTCAAGAATATGTTGACTTGAATAAATGAATGCATGGAATGACAGGATCTCTTGAGACACAATCTAACAAGGTGAAATTTATTAGAGGCAAATGTGGATCAAGAAAACCAATTTTACAAGCTCAAAGATGAAAAGGATATGGTTTAACAGCAAAATGTGTTAAAAATTATTTAGAGGTTTTGGTTGACAGTTTAGTGTGAGTCAACAATGTGACAAAAAAAAAAGAAAAAGAAAGAAAAGAATATGAAGTATCTTGAATGAAGAAGCTGAGTATCTGGTTTTATACCTAGAGTATTGTGTTTGGTTCTAGGTATTACAGTTTTAAAGAGACTTAGACTGAATAGCAATATTTCTTTTTTTTTTTATTTTTGTGGGTACAAAGTAGGTATATATATATATATGTTTTTTCTTTTTGTTGGGGGGGACAGAGTTTCACTCTTGTCGCCCAGGCTGGAGTGCAATGGCATGATCTTGGCTCACTGCAACCTCTGCCTTGGATTCAAGCAATTCTCCTGCCTCAGCCTCCCGAGTAGCTGGGATTACAGGCGTGTGCCACCATGGCCAGCTAATTTTTGTATTTTTAGTAGAGACAGGGTTTCACCATGTTGGCCAGGCTGGTCTTGAACTCCTG
>NW_012101721.1:1563480-1565077 GCF_000951045.1 Mandrillus leucophaeus
CACAGTGGAAGGAGCAGAAAAGGAAAGAACTAACCCAAGTAACTTTGGAAGCAGTATTTTGGCTGTGTACTGTAAGGCTAAAGACAAAAAGTATACCTACAAAAATTAAAAAATAAAAAAAGAAAATGAAGGAGAATTTCCTAAAAGTTTTTATGAAATGTAATATTTATATCTAAACATTATAGAGATGGTACAAAAAAAATACAGACTATTATTATTTATGAATATCCATGAGATTTGGGAGTGGCCAGGGGCCCCAAAATGATATAGTTTGGCTATGTCCCCACCCAGATCTCTTCTTGAATTCCCACGTGTTGTGGGACCCAATGGGAGGTAATTGAATCATGGGGGCAGATCTTTCCTGTGCTGTTCTCATGATAGTGAATAAGCCTCACAAGATGTGATGGCTTATGAGGCGGAGTTTCCCTGCACAAACTCTGTCTCTCTTTTTGCCTGCTGCCATCCATGTAAGATGTGACTTGCTCCTCCTTGCCTTTTGCCATGATTGTGAGGCTTCCTTAGCCATGTGGAACTGTAAGTCCATTAAAACTTTTTTTTTAGATGGAGTCTCACTCTGGTCACCCAGGCTGGAGTACAGTAGCACTATCTTGGCTCACTGCGATTTCTACCTCCTGGGTTCGAGCGATTCTCCTGCCTCAGACTCCTGAGAAGATGGGATTACAAGTGCACGCCACCACGCCTGGCTGATGTTTGTACTTTTAGTACAGATGGGGTTTCACCATGATGGGCAGGCTTGTCTTGAACTCCTGACCTCAAGTGATCTGCCCGCCTCAGCCTCCTAAAGTGCTGGGATTATAGGCATGAGCCACCATGCCCATCTTAAAATCTCTTTTCTTTCCCAGTCTTGGGTATGTCTTTATCAGCAGCGTGAACACAGACTAATACAATGTTCTTGAATAGGATGACTCAACATCATAAATATGTCAATTCTCTCTAAATTAATGTATAAGTTTAATACAATCCCAGTAAAAATTCCAAGAAGCTTTTTTAGGAAGTTAGACAAATTGACACTAAAGTTCATAGTGAAATAAACACACAGGAACAGTCAGGAAAACACTAAGGCAATGGTTTACAAGCAGTGATTCACCTGTAATCCCAGACTTTGGGAGGCCAAGGTGGGAGGATGGTGAGGCCAGAAGTTCTAGCCTGAGCAACAAAGTGAGACCCTGTCTGTACAAAAAAATCCAAAACTTGGCCAGGCGCAGTGGTTCATGCCTGTAATCCCAGCACTTTGGGAGACCAAGTCAGGCAGATCATGAGGTCAGGAGTTTGAGACCAGCCTGACCAACATAGTGAAACCGCATTTCTACTAAAACTACAAAAATTAGCCGGGTGTGGTGGTGCGTGCCTGTAATCCAGCTACTTGGGAGGCTGAGGCAGGAGAATCGCTTGAACCCAGGAGGCGGTGGTTGCAGTGAGCTGAGCTGAGATTGCACCACTACACTCCAGCCTGGGTGACAGTGTGAAACTGTCTCAAAAAAAAAAAAAAAAAAAAAAAAAAAAAAAAGACTTTTTTTTCCTTAGCAATATTTTAATTTTAAATCTTTTTGCAGACAGTCTCACTCCGTCACCCAGG
>NW_012101721.1:1567417-1570330 GCF_000951045.1 Mandrillus leucophaeus
ATCCACCCACCTCAGCCTCCCAAAGTGCTGGAATCATAGGCATGAGCCACTGTGCCCAGCCAGTAGTTGTATATATTTATGGGGTACATGAGGTACTGTGATACATGCTTATGATGTATAATAATCATGTCAGCGTAAATGGAGTATCCATCACCACAAACATTTATCCTTTCTTTGTGTTACAAATAACGTAATTATAGTTTTAGTTACTTTAAAATGTACAACATTATTGCCGACTGTAGTCACCCTTTTGTGGAATAGCAGTAATTCTTCAAACCATTTTGCTTTTAGGGTTTTTTAAAATAAATTACCAAAATAGACAAACCACTAGCTAACATAAATAAGAAAAAAAAAGGGAGAAAATACAAATACACAAAATAGGAAATGACAATAGGAAAATAGCCACTGAAACAGAAAAAGTAATTACAATAGACTTTGCAGTCCTCTGTGCAAATGCATTCAAAAACTTTGATGAAATGGATAATTTCGTAGGTAACTACTGATTACCAAAATTAATAGAAAATGGAAGTTTCAACAGACCAATTTCTATAGAAGAATTAGAGAACCCTGTTAAGGAATTACTCCTCAAAAAAGTACAGGCCCAGATTATCTCATGGGTAATTCTACTAAACCTTCAAATACCAGATTGACACAATGTTGTGTAAGTTATTTCAGAGCATTGAAAATGAAGGAAAACCCATAAATATGTACACCTACATATGTGGGGGTAACCAAAAATGGACTACAAAGAGTAACAAATGAACCTAACTGTATTATAAATAAATAATATAACCACAGTGGAAGGAGCAGAAAAGGAAAGAACTAACCCAAGTAACTTTGGAAGCAGTATTTTGGCTGTGTAGTGTAAGGCTAAAGGCAAAAAGTATATAAATAAATAATATAACCACAGTGGAAGGAGCAGAAAAGGAAAGAACTAACCCAAGTAACTTTGGAAGCAGTATTTTGGCTGTGTACTGTAAGGCTAAAGACAAAAAGTATTGTACAGTAGCTGTCCCTATCCATGGGTTCTGTATCCATGGTTTCAGCATCTGTGGATTCAACAAACTGCAGATCAAAAATATTTGACAAAAGAATTGCGTCTCTACTGAGTAGGTACAGACTTTTTTTCTTGTCATTATTCCCTAAACCAGAGGTCCCCAACCTTTCTGGCATCAGGAACCGGTTTCATGGAAGACAGTCTTTCCATGGACCAGGTGGGGGATGGTTTTGAGGTGATTCAAACACATTACATGTATTGTGCACTTTATTTTTATTATTATTACATTGTAATATATAATGAAATAATTATACAACTTACCATAATGTAGAATCAGTGGGAGCCCTGAGCTTGTTTTCCTGCAACCAGATGGTCCTATCTCGGCATAATGGGCGACAGTGACAGATCATCAGTCATTAGATTCTCATAAGGAGGGTGCACCAGAGATCCCTCACATGCACAGTTCACAACAGGGTTCCCACTCCTATGAGAATCTAATCCCACCGCTGATCTGACGGGAGGCGGAGCTCAGGTGGTAATGTGAGCAATGGAGCCGCTGTAAATACAGATGAAGCTTCACTCTGTGGCCCGGTTCCCAACAGGCCATGGACCAGATGCCTGTCCTAAACTATTACAGCTTAACAACTATTTACATAACATTACATTGTATTAGCTATTACCAGTAGTCTAGAGATGATTTAAAATATACAGAAGGATGTGCTTAGGTTATATGCAAATACTATGCCATTTTATATCAGAGAGTTGAGCATCTATGGATTTTGGTAACTAAAGAAGTTCCTGGAACCAGTCCTCTGTGGATACTGAGGGACAACCTTATACAAATACTCTATTGTAGTTAGTACATTTGTTTTTCACCAGGTATGAGTTAGGAATTCTGAAATGATTTTATGTGTATTCAGGGACTGAGCAAATAAATATATATTATGGCTAGTGAGAGTCAGTTTTCTCAGGATAGGGGAGTTACACAAATAAGGAAAAGTGAAAGGAAAGGATGAACTCTGTGGTGTTGGGTTGGAGGAGATATCAATATAATTTATGGTATAAATTATGTATGTAAATATATACACACACACACAACACACCCCCATATATATACACATTCCATACATTCATATATACCTATCAAGATAAGTATATATAGGTATGTATGTATGCATATATACATTTCCTACTTTATCTACTGAGAGGACCTAGAATATTACCTCAATAGCAATGAGCACACCTGTCACCCAAATCTTGCTTCCTAAAAACTATTCTCCAATAAAGGAACCAGAGTTCTTGTAAGAAATAGCTCAGCCTGGGTAACATGGCAAAACACCATCTCTACAAAAAATACAAAAATTATCCAGGCATGGTGGTGTGCACCTGTAGTTTCAGCTACTTGGGAGGCTGAGTTGGGAGGATTGCTTGGGCCCAGGAGGTTGAGGCTGAGGCTGTAGTGAGCTGTGATTGTGCCACTGCACTCCAGCCTGGGCAACAGAGCGAGATCCTGTCAAAAAAGAAAGAAGGAAAGAAGGGAGGGAGGGGGGAAGAGAAAGAGGAATAGCTGATCCAGAGCTGGAGCAGGGAGAGTACTAGATGAGGAGTCTGGAAAATCTTACAGTGTAAGAAAGTAAGTACTCAAAAGCTGAACAGGCCATATGATTCAGCAGTCCCATTTCTGGGTATATATTGAAAATAATTGAAATCAAGATCTTGGCCAGGTGCGGTGGCTCATGCCTGTAGTCTCAGCACTTTGGGAAGCCAAGGCAGGCAGATCACTTAAGGTCAGGAGTTCGAGGTCAGCCTGGCCAACATGGTAAACTCCCGTCTCTACTAAAAATGCAAAAATTAGTCAGGCGTGGTGGTACATGCCTGTAATCCCAGCTACTTGGGAGGCTGAGGCAGGAGAATTG
>NW_012101721.1:1571015-1591515 GCF_000951045.1 Mandrillus leucophaeus
CTCTTGTTGCCCAGGCTGGAGTACAATGGCACAGTCGTGGCTCACTACAACTGCCACCTCCCAGGTTCAAGCGATTCTCCTGCCTCAGCCTCCCAAGTAGTTGGGACTACAGGTGCCTAGCACCATACCCAGCTAATTTTTGTATTTTTAGTAGAGATGGGGTTTCACCATGTTGGCCAGGCTGATCTTGAACTCCTGACCTCAAGTGATCCTCCCGCCTTGGCCTCCCAAAGTGCTGGGATTACAGGCTTTAGCCACCATGCCTGGCCTAAAATAAATAATTACAATAATGGATTAATAGCAGAAATAAAAAATAAAGTAAATATCCATGATATACTGATATAAATAAATAAATGGAGGAGAGGGCCAGGCATGGGAGTTCATGCCTGTAATCCCAGCACTTTGGGAGGCTGAGGTGGGAGAATCACTTGAGCCCAGAAGTTTGAGAGCAACCTGAGCAACATAGTGAGACTCTGTCTCTACAAAAAAATAAAATAATTAGCTGAGCATGGTGGTGCATGCCTGTAGTCCCAGCTACTAAGGAGGCTAAGGCAAGAGGATGGCTTGAGCCCAGGAAGTCAAAGCACAGTGAGCTGTGTTTGTACCACTGCACTCCAGCCTGGGCAACAGAGTGAGACCCTGTCTCAAAAAATAAATAAATATGTAAATAAATAAATGGGGGAGGAGAGAGCTCTTCCTCACAGTTGGAATTACAATCAATAAATGTAGGAAGAATGACAGAATTAGAAAATCATCATTTGGGAACCACCGTAATAATAATTTTAGCAGGAAAAAAATCAATAAATGTTAAATTTGAAATGGATGGGAAAAGCGATGATGAGAAAGGATATTTTCATAGTCTCAAAGCATCTTTCCACAAATACATATTAATTACAAACGGAAAAAGAGCAACTTTACAGTAGAGAAATGTGGCAGATGCTACCTTAACCAAGTGACCGAAGTTAACTTCAATAGCAAGATATATTGGCATCTTGTGCCTTTTGGTATGGTTCACTGAGAAGAGCACAATGTGACTTCTGTGGTTTTCTTGCCAAAACTCCATAACCTGAATTTGATTATGAGAAAACTTCAGATAAACCCAAATTGTGGGACATTGTACAACATAACTGGCCAGCACTCTTCAAAATTGTCAAGGTCTTGAAAGACAAATAAAGACTGAGCAACTGTTCCAGATTGGAGGAGATGGAAGAGACGTGGCAGCCCAGTGCACTGTGAGATCTTGGAAGGGATCCTGGACCAGATAAAGGACACTAGTGGGACAGTTGGTGAAATTTGAACCAAGTCTAGATTAGGTAATGGTGTTTTGTCAGTGTTAGTGATGGCAGCGGCAGTCCATCTGGAACAGCTGTTACCATGATGCCGGCTGCAGTGGGGCAGTTGTGGCCGGGGCAGCACGCTCCACAGAGCTTGTGGGAGCCAAGGACAGGCAGAAGCCTGCCCCCTCTGAGTTAGCAGGGTGGGAGCTTCGTGTTCTCTGGGTGCAGCTGCAGCTACCCAGCTGCAGACCTGGGCATCCCTGTGGTCTTGGGGGCCAGAAGCAGGCAGGAGCCCCACCCTCCTGGGTGCAGCTACAGTCACCGAAGCCCTGGCTGTGGACCCAGGCATCCCTGTTTTCTTGTGGGCCAGAAGCAGGTAGGAGTCCCAGCCTCCTGGGCACAGCTGCAGCCACCCAAGCCATGACTGTGGACCAGGCAAGCCTGTGCTCTTGGGGACAGGGAGCAGGCAGGAGGAGCCCCAACCCCTCAGGTGCAGCTGCAGCTGCAGCCGCCCAAGCCACGGCTGTGGACCCAGGCATTGCTGCACTCTCAGGGGCCAGGCTTGAAAGTGCTTGCTCCCGCTGCCTGGCCTTTCCCCACTCCCTGCACCTGCTCCGATCTTGGAGCAAAGTTGAGGCCAAGCCCAGCCACTGCCACAACCTGGCTGGGTATGCACAGGGTTGGGGCAGCACTGACATGCCAGCCCCCTGCTACCTCGGCTCCCTCTGGACTTTGGGTGCCGAAAAGCACAGGAGGGAGGCTGAGAGGGTGCTGAGAGCAGCTCAGTGCTGGCCTGCACGTGCCTCTTGGCACAGTACCATGAACAGTGGCAGGAGGCAGACAGGCTCCTGTGTGGAAAGGGACGGGTTCCCAGTGAAACCCCACCTCAAACCAGGGAGACCTGAAGCCTGGGGGCCAGGCTGCCAGCCCCACAGACCGGAGTGGGAATTTATGGTGCTTTTTCCAGGCCTACCCAGGGTCACCCATGAACCAATCAGTACGCACTTCCTCCCCTTTGAAGCCCATCAAACCCCAGACTCAACCTGACGGGAAATGATGGGACATCCTGCCTGCGGAGAGAAGCTGCCCACTCCAGGGTCTTCTCCCTGCTGAGAGGTGAGCAGGTGATGGGAAAACCAGCTGAGGAGAAGAGCTACCCACTCCAGGGTCTTCTCTCTGCTGAGAGCCGAACAATCATCGGGACACCCTGGCTGCGGAGATGAGCTACCCACTGCAGGTCTCCTCTGAGCTATTCTATCGCTCCATAAAGCTCCTCTTCACCTTACCCTCCACTTGTCCGCATACCTCATGCCTTCTGGACATGGGGGAGGAACTTGGGACCTGCCAAATGGTGGGACTGAAAGAGCTGTAACACTAACAGGTCTGAAACATGTCCCTTGCTCACCATGTTGCAGGTGACAAGAAGGAGAGAACAGAGAAGGAGAGAAGAGCTGCAGAGAGAAGAAGCTCCCAGACCTAGGAGCTCCCCAAGCCAGGGCTGTGACACGGTCTTTTGGGCTCTGTGGTTCCTGGAGTCTCCAAGCTCCCAGGCGCCACCACGTTTCCTGGTGCCAGCTGTGGAAGCTACTTGCAGTATGCCTGGTCCAGCTGCAGCCTTGCAGGGAGCCAGCAGCCATGCCAGTGCCTGGAGCTGCCCGCCCCACCACAGTCAGTGTGTCTGGCTGTGTGCAGTGGCTGGACCCCATGTTCACTTGCTGACACACCCCTTGCCACTCCACTTGCCCTTGACAGGCATGGGATCCAAACCTACCGGGTAGTGTGAGCCTGCTAGGGTGAGTGGGCCCAGTGGGCCCAAGCAAAACTCAGGCAAAGGTGCCACTGGCTATAGAGGTTTCCAGCTGGCAAAGTGACATCCAAGGATCCTATAACATTAGCTTCCTGTTTTGATCATTGTACTGTGCTTATGTAAGATGTAAAAATTTGGGCTACCCGGGTAATGGTGAACTCTACCATTTTTGCTACCTTTTTGCTAAGTCTAAGATTGTTTCAGAATGAAAAATAATACTTAGGGATTTTGAAGGACCTCTTAGTGCAGGTCAGCAGTGTGATCTATTGGCCAAAGAAAGAAGGAAAGAGAAGAAACAGAAATACAGCATTTTGTTTTGTTTTTGAGACGGAGTCTCACTCTGTCATCCAGGCTGGAGTGCAGTGGTGCGATCTCGATTCACTGCAACCTCCACCTCCCAGGTTCAAGTGATTCTCCTGCCTCAGCCTCCCAAGTAGCTGGGATTACAAGTACACACCACCACACCCAGCTAATTTTTGTATTTTTAGTAGAGACAGGGTTTCACCATTTTGGCCAGGCTGGTCTTGAACTCCTGATCTTATGTGATCCACCCACCTTGGCCTCCCAAAGTACTGGGATTACAGGCATGAACTACTGTGCCCAGCAAAATACATGATTTTGGATGAAGAAGCTGTATGTCTTCATTACATCTAGGGAGTATTTTATTAGGTTCTAGGTGTCATGGTTTCAGAGAGATTTAGAAAAGCAGTAAAACTTTTGGTCGGTCACAGTGACTCACGCCTGTAATCCTAACACTTTGGGAGGCCGAGGCTGGTGGATCATGAAGTCAGGAGTTTGAGACCAGCCTGACCAATATGGTGAAATCCTGTCTCTACTAAAAATACAAAAATTAACTGGGCATGGTGGTTGGCGCCTATAATCCCAGCTTCTCACGAGGCTGAGGCAGGAGAATCCCCTGAACCTGGGAGGTGGGGATTGCAGTGAGCCGAGATCGCGCCATTGCCCTCCAGCCTGGGAGACAAGAGTGAAACTCTGTCTCAAAAAAAAAAAAAAAAGAAAGAAAAAGAAAAAAGTGGTAATACTTTATTTTATGTAAGGAATAGTTAACCTTAGCTCACATCTCTGCATGTTACTAGGAGCACTTGAGAAATACTGATACACCTTCGTCCCACTGTCAGGAATTCTGACTGGTCTATGGTCGGTCTAGACGTTAGTATTTTTTTTAAAAAACTTTCCAGGTGATTCTGATTGTTAATCAAGGGGGCTGGGAACCCCTTGGTTAAGGGAACTGGAATGTTTAGCTGGGAAGAGACTCAAGTCGACTTTACACGAATCATATGGGAAAGCTTGGGAAGATGAAGCTTTCTGAGTTCCTACCTTCTGGAGACAACCGGTAGATTTAGCATGACGTCTGCTTATGAAAAACTTCCCTCGTGACCTTGATGTGCAGCCAGGTATGGCAACAGCGGGCTGGATCAGTGCTTCTCGTATTTTCATGTGCATATGAATCACCAGGAAAGCTTGTTGAGATAATAGGCTCTGATTCAGTAGGCTGGGGAGGAGCCCAGGAGTCTGCATTTCTAACAGGCTCCCAGGTGTTGCCGATGCTTCTGATCTGGGAAGCACACTTTAGTAGACAGTCACTTAGTATAGTTTATTACACAAGGGATTCAAACATTGGATGTGGTGGAGGGAGTGGTTTAGACTCAGGTACATCCTGAGAGTTCTAGGGAAGTCATTTAGGCCTCAGCGGTGCATTTGTTTAGGCAGCAGTGTGGTAGAGTGGAAAGAGCGTGGGCTTGGGAGTCATATCTGGATCCCATATTCATGATTTACTGTTTGAGTAACCATGAACAAGTTATTTCACCATTCTGTGTCTCTGTTTTCAATGAGAAAAATAAATACAAAAACATCTCCCTGCCAGATTAGCATTAGAGAAAACGTGTTCAAAGAACCCAGCATAGCTCTTGATACAAAGTAGGTGTTCAGAAAAGTGGTGACTATTATTGTTTAGGCTGTGGAATCCTCTTTTGTTGGAAGACCAGACTGTGAGTAATGTGCATGAAAAGTACTTAACAGTACTAATCAGTTTTGCATCAGAGACGACTGCTACGGCCAAGAAAAAGCTTAGGTAACTTAAGTAGAAATTATCTTGACCTCAAGAAAAATACTTGTTCTTGTTTGTCCCCCACGCAATTAACTTTTGCAGTCATCTTAGTTACTGGCCTGATAAAATGTGACAAATGATTAACTGAGTCAAACAAATATTTGTGGAGCACCTGCTACTCTGAGTCAAGTAATTCTGAACTATTGTGACTCTCCACATAAAGCATATTTCAGACCTCAGCTCCTTTGAGTTCACTGTCCTTTTTGCTTCTTTTCCTCCTTCAGGTGACCCTCTGTAGCTTGGGGTTCAGGTTGGGCTGATACTTTATTAGCACCCTATGTACCCTGTCATAGCTTTGTTTCTACCAACCTGCAAGCTGGGGCTTGTTGTCACCTCATAACTGGGTACAGTGCCTGAAATTATTGTTGAACCGATTGTGTGACACAGGATGCCTTCAAGGAGATTGGAGTCTGAGGTATCTGAGAGGTCAGGGGAGGCTTTCTGAAAAAAGTGATGCTTGAGGTGAGACTTAAGAAGAGGCAGGTTGGCCGGGTGCGGTGGCTCACATCTATAATCCCAGCACTTTGGGAGGCCGAAGTGGGTGGATCATCTGAGGTTAGGAGTTCAAGACCAGCTTGACCAATATGGTGAAACCCCATCTCCATTAAAAATACAAAAATTAGCCGGGCGTGGTGGCAGGTGCCTATAGTCCCAGCTACTCAGGAGGCTGAGACAAGAGAATTGCTTGAACCTGGAAGGCAGAGGTTGCAGTGAGCCGAGATCACGCCACTGCACTCCAGCCTGAGCGACAGAGCAAAATTCCGTCTCAAAAAAAAAAAAAAAAAAAGAGGCAGGAGTTAGAAGGAGGTGGAGCGGCTGGAAAGCATGGTGCATTTGGGGAACTGTACATAATTCAGATGAGCTGAAGCTTGGTGGGTATTTGGGGAATTGGGGTGAAGCTGGAGAACAGGTGAAGGCTAACACGTGACGAGCTTGAATGGCAATTGGATTTTATCTTTGAGGATAACTGGAGACCAGTAACAGATTTTAACCAAGAATGTGTGGGTGTGGAGGGTGGGTTGAGAATGATAATAGATACAGGGAAATCGGTTAGGAGTTTTATATAAAAGCCAGGTAATCAAATCCCACCTGTCACCTTAGTGTCTTTTCTGGACTTCACTGCTTTCCCTCAGACCAGAGTGGTTCACTCTGAGGTGCCCTTTGCCTGGTCTGCTTCAGGCAGTGCTCTGACTGCACAATGGGAGCAGACCTTGGAGCATCACAGATCTCATCTGGTCCCTGGTGATGGGTGTCTGGCCCATGTGAGGCAGAAGGTGAAGCCATTTCTGTTCTGTGGAGTAAGTTGGGTAGCAAGAGGCCCTTGGTAAATGCAGGGACAACATTACTGGGTTTTAATACCATGTCTGCTATGTCCTAGCTATGGGAACATTAGAGAAGTTACATAACCTCTCTGAACCTCGTCCATAAAATGGAGATAATGCTAACTCTAGTGTAGTTGTTTTTCTGAGAATTGAATTAGATGACGATGACAAAAATAATGACCATTTAGTAAGTGTCAGTTTTATGTCAGGCCCTGGCCCATGTACATTCGCTAATTAAAACATGGGTCAAACACCAAAAATTGTGTTTAGTTCATGATAGGTATTCAATAAATATTAGATTCCTCCTCCCACCTCCTCCTGATCATTGCACTTCCTACAGTTTGTCAGCGGCTGATAGATTGTTGTCTTAGTACTGTCTTCCAAAGGATGTTATTTATTCTCACAAATTGACACAGAGAGAAAATAATGAAGATTTAATTTATGTTCAGGAAGCAGCCAGTGAGTAATTTCCAACATTATTTCATTAAGGAAGTACTTGGGACTTAGGAATCAACTGTATTTTAACCAAATTATAATTTGATACAATTAGCCCTTGAACTTAAATTTTAGGCTCAGGGTCCTGGGCTGCAAAGAAACCAGTCAGAACTGCTACTTGGACTGTGACATTGTTTGTGTGATATTTTGATATTAGTGCCCATCTTTTGACCAAATAATCAGCATAAACATCTGAATACAAGTTCTGTTTCATGGACAAAATGTAGTATGTAAGGTTGTCCATGGGTTGGAATGAGTTGTGTGTCGCTACCTAGATGCCTGACCAGTTTCTGATAATACTGGGCCCTAGCTTTGTCTAAAAGTAAATGAAAATACCTTTTTAGTCTTCAGGAACATTGCTCACTATAGCCTTTCTTTTTGCTTCTTTGTGTAGGTTTTCGGTAACCAGATCCTCTTTGACAATATAAAGCATGGATTAAAACTAACTCTGTAGCAATCCTAGGATTATTGGCTCAGGAGAATAAATCTTGGGTTGACTATGAGATAATTTCACTTAAGTCTCATTTTGAAGAAAGCAGCTATGGGAGAGGCAGTTCAGAGCATGGTTTATTGTTTATTCCTGGTTGCCCAAGAGCAATTTGCATGAGTATCACAGTCCGTTATGCATATGGCACAAGTGATTGTTTCTGAGAAGTGTGGTGGGTTGTTGACAGTTGTGAATATACCTGAAAACTGGCTGTGGTTCTGGGCCAAGCCCTCATCCCTGGTCAACAGAGCAAAACTTGAGGAAGGCAGGAGTCATAGTCATTGAAAGACTCATCTGCTTATGTGTGTCTACAGTGCCACCCAAGTCTGACGTTAGCTTATCCCTGGAGATTAGTATAAAACTAGAGAATTTGTGAACATATTCTGTGTCTGATCATGATATAATCTTTCTTCTTTCTTTCCTCAGAAATTTATCTTGCTTCTGATGTAGGTTGTTTATCATACCCCCGTCACAAATGCTTCCTCAGAGGGTATGAGGTAAGGGCTGAGATTAATATGCCACCTTTCCCTTACTTCTGTCTTTTATTTTCCAGCAACAGCTGCAGGCCTATGTGGCCTGGGTGAATTCACAACTGAAGAAGAGGCCAGCAGTGAAGCCTGTGCAGGACCTGCGACAGGATCTCCGGGATGGGGTGATCCTGGCATATCTCATCGAGATTGTTGGTCAGTTGGCCCTGGACTCTGATACTAGAATACATAGACCAGAACCTGGCCTTCTTTATCCTCCATATGCCCTTTAGAACAGGTTGTTTTTTCTTTAGAATATATGTCAGTGGAGGTAGAGAAGACTTAAAATACTTGCCCAAGGTTAATTCATTTATTTATTAGTCAGTAGACATTGTGTCCCAGGCACTGAATTATGTTTTGGGAATATGAGGATGAGAATAGTCTATGCTCTCAAGAGTCTACCAAAGTAGTTGGAAAGGCTGGAAAATGAAGTCAATTCCATTAATGTACTTAGTACTCCAGAGTGGGGTAAGCACAGATGGGAGCACATAGGAGGGACACCCAGTCTTAGGGGTTCAGGGATTGGCTTGCCAGAATTGATATCTCAACTGAGGCCTACCAGAAGAATTGGTATCTAAACCAAGGCCAGAGAAGGAAGTAGTAGCCAGACAAAAGGAGGGATGTTACTGGCAAAAGGACCCTTTTACCATAATGCTTTATAAAAGGTTTTTTTCGTCTTGAACCCTGGGGTTGTTGCCATCATTCTTACTAGATGGTACCATAACCTTATTTCCATAGCATTTTTCCATATTTCTATTATTATTTCTCTCATTGAATAGTAATTATGTGATAATCATTTGATTACCTATCCTGCGTGATCTGAGCGCTTTAAGAGCAGGCGTAGTATACTGTTTTTCTATTTATACAAGCTCTAGCCAAATGCACATAATAGGTTCTCAACCATTTATTGTTACATTAGTTAGCTGACTTTGCTTTGAGTTATTGAGGCATATAGGACCTGCAAGTGGTACGGAAGAAGCCAGGTTTGCAACAAGCAGCCCATCCATGAATACCTCATTGGGACAGTTTATGAATTCATCAGAGTATTCATATGTAATGATGATAATAATGGCAACGGTAATAGCAAATGCTAGGATTGAGCACTTTTATCTTGTTTAATTTCATTTAATTATCACATCTTTGGGAAACATAATATTATCCCCACTTTCAGGAAACAAGCTTAAAAGAGAAGATTTATAAAAATAAATAGTACTTAGTATGAGTCAAACAAAATAGCTAAGCGTGCTATTTTGATTTTTATGATAGGTGTATAATATGACTACTACTATTTTATTCATTTTATGAGGCTTAGAGAGGCTAAGCAACTTTACAAAGTCACATAACTGTAAGTGCCAAAGTAGAGGTGCAAACCTAGATCTACTTTAACTCCAAAGCCTGTTTTAAACATTTAATGTTCCATTTATTTGAATAGGTTATATATGGACTAGTAGGAAATCCAGATGTACGAAAGGATGTAAGGTCAAACCTCCTTTTTCCACTTATGTCCCCCCACCAGCTACCCATTTTTCCTTCTAGAGGCAACTAGTGTTAGTAGTTTCTTGCATTTCTTCCCAGAGAAACTTCCCATTCTATGTCTATATAAGTAATATGAATATGTATTCTTCTTTTTCCAAAACCTAGGTTCTTTTTTCCCATCCCCTCCCCTGCAAAACCCAGGGTTTTTTTTTTTTTTTTTTTTTCTTTTTTTTTTTGAGACGGAGTCTCGCTCTGTCGCCAGGCTGGAGTGCAGTGGCGCAATCTCGGCTCACTGAAACCTCCACCTCCTGGGTTCAAGCAATTCTTCTGCTTCAGCCTCCCAAGTAACTGGGACTACAGGCACATGTCGCCACGCCAGGCTAATTTTTGAATTTTTTGGTAGAGATGGGGTTTCACCATGTTGGCCAGGATGGTCTCGATCTCTTGACCTTGTGATCTGCCTGCCTCAGCCTCCCACAGTACTGGGATTACAGGCGTGAGCCACCGTGCCCAGCCAAAACCCAGGTTCTTAAACACAACTTTCTACTGTGACTTTGCTAGATAGAAAAACTCCTCACAAGATTTTGCCTTTACTCACTGAATCCACTTCCTTATTTCCTATGCTTTCTTTAACCTGTCCTTATCAGGCTTTTGATCCCATTCCACTGAAACCGCCTTCCTCAAGGTCATATCAAATCCAGTGGCCAATCCTCCACCTTATCAAATCCAGTGACTAGGCCTCAGACATCATTTTATTTAACATAGCAATACTTGACATAGTTGATGACACTCTTCTCTTCAAAGACTTTCTTTACTTGGCTTCCAGAATCCTGTTAACTTATGGTTTTCTTCCTTTCTCATGGGCTTCTTTCATTTGTTTTTCTGGCTTTTCATTTCCTTCCTGACCTCTAATGCTGGAATGCTGCAGGTTCAGCCCTCTTATATACTCTCTACTCCTAAGTGATTTCTTCCCAAATTTGTATCTTTAGCCTTGAATTTTTCCTTGAGTTCTAGACATGAATAGCCAATATCTCTACTTGGATGTGTAACATGCAACTCAAATTTCACACGTCCTAATCAGAAATTTGGATGTCCTTCCCCCTACCAATCCCTTTATTCTTCAAATTTCTTCATCTGAGTAACACACCACATTATCATTTGTGTTAAAGCAGAACACTTAGAAGGTGTCATTAATTGTCCTTTTTCTCATATATTATATCGAATCCTTCAAATGTGTTGTCTGCTTTGTATTCACAATATACCTGATATCTAACTTCTCATCAGTCAGCCAAGACTTCCACTCTAGCCCAAACCTTCATGTCCTGCCTTGACCATTTTCATCATCCTTCTGACTGATCTCCCTGTTTCCTCTCTCCATAGTCTATTTGCACGCAGAGTCCATTTTATTTATTTATTTATTTATTTATTTATTTATTATTTTTGTAGAGACGGGGTTTTCGCCATCTTGACCAGACTAGTCTTGAACTCCTGGGCTCAGGCAGTTCTTCTGCCTTGGCTTCCCAAAGTGCTAGGATTATGGGCATAAGCCATGGCGCCCTGCCAGTCAACTTGTGAAAACATAAACCAGATTATGTCACTCCCTTGTCTCAGACTCTCCATTGGCTGCTCATTACACTTAGGATAAAATTCAGGCCCTTTGCTCTGGTCCAGAAAGCCCCGCATGGGCTGGGCGCAGTGGCTCACGCCTGTAATCCCAGCACTGGGAGGCCGAAGTGGGCGGATCATGAGGTCAGGAGATCGAGACCATCCTGGCGAACACGGTGAAACCCCGTCTCTAATAAAAATACAAAAAATTAGCCGGGTGAGGTAGCGGGCGCCTGTAGACCCAGCTACTCAGGAGGCTGAGGCAGGAGAATGGGGTGAACCTGGGAGGCGGAGGTTGCAGTGAGCCGAGATCCCGCCACTGCACTCCAGCCTGGGCGGAGCAAGACTCCGTCTCAAAAAAAAAAAAAAAAGAAAGCTCCGTATGCCCTGGCCTTGCTTGTCTGTCTAGCCATTCCTAGGACTTGACTCCTTGCTCACTCCCCCAGCCACACTGCTCTTGCTGTTCCTCAGGTAAGCGGAGCTTGGGGTTTGTCCCTGTGGTTCCTCAGTCTGGAAGGCTTCCTCCTCAAATCTTAACATGCTTTACTTTATTCAGGCTGCTGCCAAATGTATGATCAGAGAGACCATGATCATTGTACTTTGTTTTTCCTCAAGCACTTACTGCTACTATGAAATTATATTAAACACTTACTTGTTAACTTGATGGTTATCAGCCACTCCTGCACATATAAATTCTATGAAGGGAGGGACTTTATTCTTCTTGTTCTCTCCTGTTTCTCTGGTGCTCAGAATAGTGAGTACTTGCCACTCAGTAGATGCTCAGTGAATATTTGCTGATTGAATAAATGTACACACAGTAACTTCACAGACCCCTTTTTCATTTTCCTATTTCCCATCTAAATGACAAACACCAGGACTTAACTCATTTATATATTTATGTATAATGTTGGTGTTCACATCAAATCTTCCCTTCCTCTGTATCTAACTGCTATGAAACTTTGATAGTATTCCTCCCTATAACTTCGTATATTTTGTCTCTCCTAACAGCAGGAGAAAAGCTGAGTGGGGTACAGCTGAGTCCCAGTAACCAACAGGAGATGAAGAATAATGTGGAGAAAGTGCTACAGTTTGTGGCCTCTAAAAAGATTCGTATGCACCAGACTTCGGCTAAAGGTCAGTGCCTCATCACATCCTTGGTGCATGAGTATACTCAATGTTAACCAGTGAGTGCTAGCCTCAGGAAAATCCTTGGTTGTGACCTGTGGGGAGATAGAAAGTCTCCATTCATTTTATTTTATTTTTATTTTATATTTCATGATTATTATTTTTTGAGATGGAGTTACTCTTCTTGCCCAGGCTAGAGTGCAATGGCACAATCTTGGTTCACTGCAACCTCTGCCTCCCTGGTTCAAGTGATTCTCCTGCCTCAGACACCCAAGTAGCTGGGATTACAGGCATGTGCCACCATGCCTGGCTAATTTTGTATTTTTATTAGAGATAGGGTCTCACCGTGTTGGTTAAGCTGGTCTCAAACTCCTGACCTCAGGTGATCCACCCGCCTCTCCTTGGCCTCCCAAAGTGCTGGGATTACAGGCATGAGCCATTGTGCCCGGGCATTCGTTTTAATTGAATACAGATTTGCTTGAGTGTATGTAGGAAAATTAATGGTTAGAGAAGAAATTATGGTCGGGCATGGTGGCTCATACCTGTAATCCCAGCACTGGGAGGCCAAGGCGGGAGGATCACTTGAGCCCAGGAGTTTGAGACCATCCTGGGCAACATAGTGAGGCTCTGTCTCTATTTTTTAAAAAAGAGAGAAGAAATTACAATATTGGGATATTAACTTTAGGATTTCTCATTTAAGTTATCAAAAATGAAGAGATTACTTTTTTAAGTTCCTTGGGTTTCATGACAAAATATTATTTAAGATACTCATAACCTACATTTTTTTCCGTCTAGTTTTTTAGAAGGGAAACATTTTATAGCCCTTTTTTGGATACCATGGAACATTCTAGGCAGGATGAAAGCAGCTCTGTGACCTCAGCATCTGCCCTCTTCTATAGTGGCTTGGCCCAGATGGGTTTGCCGGGCTATTTTGAGCCCAGGCTTCAAGGAAGGAACAACGTAGGTGTTCTTAGAGAGCATAGGCTCCCTAGTTCTCTTGCTGTTTCTCGAGAACTGACTATAGGTCTGGTTTTGTTTCAGTGTCAGTTCCTGGGTCTGATTGCCTTTGGGTCTCATGACAATAGGGGCAGAATGGTTCATGTTGGATTATTAGTGTTCTCTGTGTTCAGATCATTTAGATGGGGCCAATACTGATCAGTGAGAGCACCTTGTAGGAGGTATCAAAGAGTCCTTTACCACTCCTTCTCAACATAGTACTGGCAGTCCTAGCCAGAGCAATCAGGCAAGAGAAAGAAATAAAAGGCATCCGAATAGGAGAAGAAAAAGTCAAACTATCTCTCTTCACTGATGATATGATTCTATACCTAGAAAACCCAAAAGGCTCTTAGAACTGATAAACGACTTAAGTAAAGTTTCAGGATATAAAATCAGTGTGCAAAATCAGTAGCATTTATTTTATTTTTTTTTGAGATGGAGTTTTGCTTTGTTGCCCAGACTGGAGTTCAGTGTCGTGATCTCACCTCACTGCAGCCTCCGCCTCCTGGGTTCAGGTGATTCTCCTGCCTCAGCCTCCCAAGTAGCTGGGACTACAGGCATGCATCACCATGCCTGGCTTATTTTTGTATTTTTATAGAGACAGGGTTTCATCATGTTGGCCAGTGTGGTCTCAAATTCCAAATCTCCACCTGCCTCAGCCTCCCAAAGTGCTGGGATTATAAGCATGAGCCACCGTGCCTGGCCAAATCAGTAGCATTTCTATACACCAATAACATTCTAGCTGAGAGACAAATTATGAACACAATCCCACTTACAATGACTACACACAAAAAAGAAATATCTAGGACTACATCTAACCAAAGAGGTGAAAGAAATTCAAAATACAAAAATTAGCCAGGCGTGGTGGTATGTGCCTGTAGTCCCAGCTACTCAGGATGCTGAGACAGCAGAATATCTTGAACCTGGGAGGCCGAGGTTCCAGTGAGCTGAGATCGCGCCACTGCACTCCAGCTTGGGCGACACAGAGGGAGACTCTATCTCAAAAAAAAAAAAAAAAAAAAAAAAAAAGCTACAAAGCCCCTAGGGTGTCACATTACCTGACTTCAAACTATACTACAAGACTATGGTAACCAAAACAATATGGTACTGGTATAAAAACAGACACGTAGACCAATGGAACAGACTAGAGAACCCAGAAATAAAGTTCCACACCTACAACCATGTGATCTTTGACAAACTCAACAAAAATAAGCAATGAGGAAAAGAATCCCTATTCAATAAATGGTGCTGGGATAACTGGCTAGCCATATGCAGAAGAATGAAACTAGATCCCTATCACCATGTACAAAAATTAACTCAAGATGGAATAAAGACTTAAATGGAAGACGTTGAACTGTAAAAATCCTAGAAGAAAACCTAGGAAATAACCCTTCTTGATATTGGCATTGGCAAAGAATTTATGACTAAGTCCTCAAAGCAATTGCAACATAAACATTGACAATTGGGATCTAATTAAACTAAAGAGCCTCTACATAGCAAGATAAACTATCAAGGGAGTAAGCAGATAGCCTATAGAATGGGAGGAAATATTCACAAACTATGAATCTGACAAAGGTCTAATATCTAGAATCTATAGGGAACTTAAATCAATAAACAAAAACAAATAACCCTATTAAAAAGTGGGCAAAGGGCATATACAGATACTTCTCAAAAGAAGATGTACAAGTGGCCAACAAACATGAAGAAAAGCTCATCAGCACTAATCAGATAAATGCATATCAAAACCACAATGAGATACTATCTCACACCAGTCAGGATGGCTTTTGTTAAAAAGTCAAAAAATGACAGATGTTGGTGAGGCTGTGGAGAAAAGGGGCACATATATTGTTGGTGGGAATGTAACTTTGTCCAGCCACTGTGGAAAATAGTTTGGAGATTTCTCCAAGAACTACAGCAATCCCATTACTGGGTATATCCACAAAGGAAAATAAATCACTCTACCAAAAGGACACATGCACCTGTAGGTTCATTGCAGCACCATTCACAATAGCAAAAACATGGAATCAACTCAGGTGCCCATCAGCAGTTAAGTGGATAAAGAAAATGTGGTATATATATACCATAGGATACTAGGCAGCCATAAAAAAATAAAATCATGTCCTTTGCTGCAACATGGATGCAGCTGGAGGCCATTATCCCAAGCAAACTAATGCAGAACCAGCAAACCAAACACCATATGTTCTTACTTATAATTGGGAACTAAACATTGGGTGCACATTGGGACAAGAGATGGGAACAGTAGAAACTGGGGACTACTAGAGGAGGGAGAGAGGGAGGGGGGGAAGGGCTGCAAACTACCTGTTGGGTACTGTGCTCACTATCTGGATGATGAGTTCAGTCGTACCGTAGACCTCAGCATTACACAATATACCTTTGTAACAAAGCTGCATGTGTACCACCTGCTTCTAAAACAAAAGGTGAAAAAGAAAAAAACAAAAACAAATAATCCTTTTCCAAGACTTGTATATTTAAAGGATACAAAGCTAAAAAATAAAATAAAATTTTACCCATTTCCTTACATTGACTTTCACCAGACTTACCACACTGTTTTCTGCCTACATTCCTCTTTTATTTCTAGGGCAAAATTTAGAGTTCATGATACCTCTGATCTGGTTCCCATGTGGAGTGGGCTTGGGGATCTGGCCCATTAAAGTCAGCTATTTTCAGGGAACACTGCCATTTAGGACATCATTGTCATTTACCTGGAGAAGTGTAACAGTCTGAGTTAGTCTCGCGGCATTGATTTTTGTCCCCTTCTCATCTGCTCTCCACACTGCAGTCAGAATGATCTTTCCAAGAGTACATATACTCATGCCACTCCTCTGTATCTGAGGACCCTTAGGATAAAATCCAGAGTCCTTCCTGTGGCCTCCCACGCCCTGTGTGATCCCCCTTCTGATTCACCCCCCAATTCACCCCCCTGCTGCCTCACCTTTCCCTGTCTTCCCCCGCATTCTGGGCTCTGGCTATGCTGAACTTGTTTCACTTCCTCCACCACAGTGCTGTGTCACAGAAATAGAATGCAAGTCACATAGGTAACTTAAGAGTTTCTGATAGCAGGCTGGGCACAGTGGCTCACACCTATAATCCCAGCACTTTGGGAGGCTAGGCCTCCCCATCCCTGATCACACTCCTGATCACTTGAGGTCAGGAGTTCGAGACCAGCGTGGCCAACATGGTGAAACCCCCATCTCTACTAAAAATACAAACATTAGCTGGGCGTGGTGGTGGGCTCCTGTAATCCCAGCTACTTGGGAGGGAGGCTGAGGCAGGAGAATCACTTGAACCCAGGAGGCAGAGGTTGCAGTGAGCCAAGATAGTGCCATTGCATTCCCGCCTGGGTGATAGAGTGAGACTTTGTCTCAAAAAAAAAAAAAAAGTTTCTAATAGCCACATTATAAAAAAGGAAACTGGTGGGCTGGGCGCAGTGGCTCACGCCTGTAATCCCAGCACTTTGGGGGACTGAGGCAGGCAGATCACCTGAGGTCAGGAGTTCAAGACCAGCCTGGCCAACATGGTGAAACCCTGTCTCTACTAAAAATATAACAAATTAGCCGGGCGTGGTGGCAGGCGCCTGTAGTCCCAGCTACTCAGGAGGCTGAGGCAGGAGAATCGCTTGAACCTGGGAGGCGGAGGTTGCAGTGAGCCGAGATAGCTACAGGTGGCTAATGGTTCCCATACTGGATGGCGTAGCTCTAACATATCATGCTGTCTCCCACTTCAAGACCTTCACACCTGCTGTTCCCTCTTCCTGGAATACTCTTCGTCTTTCTCTTATCTAACTAAAGTGCTACTCGTCATCAATCAAGTCTTAGTTTAGAACACACTTCCTCTAGGAATCCTTCTCTGAGTCGTCTGGATAAGATGTCTCTACTCTGACCTCCCAAAGATTCCTGTACTTCTCTTATCAAAACACGTGACCTTACTTTATTGTCATTGCTGTTATATATTCTGTCTCCCTTGTTGCCCAGAGCTTTGTTAGGACTGAGACTCTGACTGCATTGCTTACCTGTATCACTAGCAATACATATTAAATGCCTAAGTCCTTAGCTTTTGCCTCCCTCTTAGGACCTCTTGGTCTGTTTTGTCCTTCAGATATTGTGGACGGAAACCTGAAGTCTATCATGAGGCTGGTCCTTGCCTTGGCAGCTCATTTCAAACCTGGCTCTAGCAGGACGGTGAACCAAGGACGGGACTCCAGAGCCCCTTTACAAAGTCACCGACCACATTGTGCCACTGCTGTGGCCCAGGGAGCAGCTGCTGCTCTGGCCGATGTGTGTCATGACATGTCCCGATCAGGACGGGATGTCTTTCGATACAGACAGAGGTAACAGTAGAAATCTGGGGCTGGGAACTGATCCCTCTCTCTGATATTTCTTCTGTTAGATGATACAGTACAGTAGATAGAAATGTCACCCAAACAGCCCCAGATTGCAGAAAAGAACATGGAGTGGGGAGGTAGGGGAGGGCACTCTCAAAAGAAAAAAGCCTTTTCTTCTGAGATGTTTATTTTTATTTTGCATTTAACAGAAAGTTAAGGAATCTTATGTGTAAGTTTTTGCTCTGGTGCCCAAAATTTAAATATACACCTTTGGCAAGTGTGTTTTCTTCACCGGGTGGTCTGTGGGAGCAGTGTTCCAGTTCATCTAGGGGAAGCTCTACCCTGGAATGTACCCAAAGGTCAGGTTGTCCTGGGGAGTCATGGCAGGAAATGCTTTGCAGGTTGTGTATCTGCTAAGAGAGAGCAGGACCCTGAGGTGTTGCAGAGATTGGTGAATTACTTGTTTTTGTGTCTGCCTTCCCTGCTAGGTACCAAGTGTCTCTGAGGCAGGGGATTTGTCTTACTCATCTATTATACTGCTCGCAGAGTGGCAGTCTATCTGTACTCGTTGAGTTGATCTGATCCGAAGGACTGACACCCTCCCTTTGCTGGTGTCCTTTGACTTTAGGAACAGCAGCATGGATGAGGAAATTGAGAATCCATACTGGAGCGTGCGGGCCCTAGTGCAGCAGTATGAAGGGCAACAAAGGTCCCCGTCTGAATCCAGCTGCTCCAGGTAACTGTGGCCTCTGAAACCTGAATTCTGGGGGATTCTCGGAGTTCTCAGCTTCAAGTAACAACACAACAAGCAAAAAGGCATCTAAGCCCTTTTTCTCTCCTCAGTTTCTGTTTAGCTTTAAAGGCATACCCCTTAGCAGTGCTTTGTGGGTTTGTGCTGGTAGGAGGGTAGGAAGGTAGGGTCGGGTGCTGCTTTATTTCCCACAAATGAAATCTGTGCAGTCCCAGTGCCAGTGCTTAACTGTGACCACATGGGGGCATGGCTGGAACCTGTCAGGGCCCAGTCCAGGTTCTGACATCTGCGTATCAGGTGCCAGTGTTTATGATAGCTAGTTCCATTGCGCTGTCCTTGAGCCTAAGTGTAACTCTTAAGGTATGGCCTGAAAAGTCTGTGTAAAGCTCATAGAAATTGAGCAGAGTTGTCTGAGAGCATTAGAATGTTTCCAGCTTTCCTCTACAGGAACTGTGGCTGATTAGTATGCATTTGAGCAAGCTAATGATGTTTGCGACTCTAGCTAAAAGTTGTCTGTATTCCTTAGAGCCAAGTACAGAGACCAAAACAGGATACAGTACCCTAATAAGAACCTTATCAGTGGCAGAAAAAGATTACTTTCCTGGCTTATGTAAATCATGCTCCTATAAACACTCCCCAGATCATATTTTAACTAACTTCATTTTGTTGCTGAATCATAATTTATGCTCTAATGACCTTTTCTTTCCTATCCCGACCCTGTGTAATCTGCTTTATTTAGGGCTACTTGTTCTTTTTCTTGTATGTATGTTATGTGTCTTTGTTTTCTTTCTTCTCTTTTTTTCTCATAAAATTCCATCCTATTTTGATATACCATTTCCTAATTTATTGAGGTCATATGGAACTCTTTTTAGTATTTTAATATACTGCTAACTTTTTGCCTTTTACATTTAACAGGTGGGCTCTTTGTTATTTATAAAATTCACCTAACATAAAATTAACCATTAAACATTATAAAGTGTACAATTCAGTGGCACTTAGTATCTTCATAATGTGGTGCGACCATCATCTCTGTCCACTCAGAAGACATCTTCATCACCCCAAAAGGAAGCCCCGTGCCCAGTAAGCAGCAGGTGTGCTTTTAATGAGACTCTAAATCATTTCTTCCTTGCTTGCTGCTTAGGTTATCACCTGGAGCAGAATTACAGGATGTTTTTGTTGTATGATGAGATCTATTGCCTCCTGCACGTCAGCAGGCCTTTCACTCTTCTAAGCCTGATAGTGCCTGCTAGAGTTGGGGGATAGGAGGAAGAGTGGATTTCTTCCTAAGAGCACCTGCTTTCTCCTCCAAGGCAGGAGGACTGGGGGGAGGGCTGTGAGACTGTGAGACTGTGTGAATGAGTGGCCCACTGGCTATCAGGCTGCAGTGAGCTAATGGTGACAGTTTTCTAGGAGAGGGGCCAGAGGAGAATTGTTTGCTTTACCCTGTTTTTCACTATTCGATTTTGACATTTTCTTCTAATGCGGACCCCTCATCCAGCTCTTTGGCATGCTGGCTTAGTGGCTGCCTTTTCCTCAGTGAGTCCCCAGGGAAGGAGAGGGCTTCTTGTGGCTATCTGGGACCCAGCAGGTTCCTGCACATTCTGAGCCCTCGCCTCCCAGGGAGCCCACTTAGTGGCTCTGTGACCCATGAAGAGCTCAGGAGCCCCCAGATGTGGCTTGCTCAGGACGGGAGTGGCTCAGAAGGAAGGATAGCCCCTGGGTGTCTCATCCCCTGCCACTGCTCCTCCGGAGACGCCCTGGGGAAGCCCTGCCAGCCTGTTGCTCCGAAAACCGAAAACCGCATACCAGCCTCTCACTGTAGCCAAGCAGAATGATCCTTACTTGGTTAAAAAGAACACACCAAACGCCAGAGGGGAAGGTGGGAGGGGATGGGTGCTCAGCGAATTTTCCTGGGGAGTGTCGGAGTCTCCACCCCGAGGAGCGGCCAGAGCCCCACGCGGGCCTGACCTGTCCAAGCGACCCCTGGTCCACGAAGGGAGGACTCAGAGTGGAGAAGGCAAGGTTTTCGGTGCGGGGCAGACCACCAGAGCCCTCCTCTTGATTCTGCCAATACGCGGCTCTTACCCTGCCTATCCTGAGCCTCCCAGTCTCCCCTCCTTGCATCCCCCAATCCCTCGTCGACGCCCCCACCCCCACCCCCA
>NW_012101721.1:1591645-1625317 GCF_000951045.1 Mandrillus leucophaeus
CCCTGGCCCGCACCCTCAACCTCCGTCCAGGGGTTGAGGACGGTTGGCCAGTGGAGCTGGCTTGGGTCGGAGCCCGGCTGCCTCGCCGCTTGTGACAGCCCGGCGAGGGAGCAGAGGGAGGGGCAGGAAGGGATCCGGAAGGTGGCGCGGAGCGGGATCGCCGCTGGGGACTCGAGGCGCAGCCTGCGCTGCCGGGAGCCTCCCTCCCAGTGGGAGATGGGTTGAGATGCCCCCACCAGGGGGGATGCCCGGCGCCGAGCGTCCGCGGAGGCTAAGATGCAGCGGCCAGGGGCCGGCAGCCTGCGAGTGGAGGCAGCTTCCGCCGGGGCCGGGCTGCGGCACAGTCTGAGCGGCCGGGACAGCGCGCTTCAGAGCCTGGAGCATCCCCGTCGCTGGGGCTGAGACGCCGCCGCCACCGTTCCCACTTTCTCCCGCGAGCCGGGCCAGTAGCTCTGCTAGCTGGCCTTCCCGTGGAGGCGTTTTCCAGCCCCAGCGCGGGGAGACATGCCTGAATTTGGGAGCGATGTGACTCTCAGCCTCCCACTTCACCTGGGGACGCAGGCTTGCTGAAGCCCGAGGCAGGAGGGGGACCATGGGAGGGACGCAAGTCAAATGGTGAGCTGAAGCCACTCTGGCTTTGGAAGTGGGTGGCCAGGGTGGGAGCAGGGGCAGGGCTGGAGGATGCTTTTGGCCAGAGACAGGCGGGGTGGTGGGAGCACTATGTTGGGAGGATCGACTGCTGACCAGGGGTTATCACTATAAAATACGGTGGGTGGGCTTAGGAAGTGGAGCCAGCATGGGGGCAGGAGGAGTAGCCCTAGCCCCTGCCAGGGTCTTTGGTGGGGGAGGGCACTTCATGAGGATATAGGACTCTTCCTTATTGCCTATTATCCGTTTAAAAAAATTAATTTGAGTAGGATTTGGAAGTATCTTTGCTGCAGGATTGCTTGTCTGGTAAATTAAGATAGAAGAGCTATTAGACCTGTGGGAATTAAGAAATGTATCATCCCAGACCTATCAGTCATTCTCTGACCTCAGAGAGGATTATGATGCTAAATAGGGGATTATTTGTTTATAAAATAGAACTTTTAAGCTAATCAGGGAGGAGCCTGTCATATACATAATTAATTAGCATTAAAATATTTTCTCTGACCTGGGGCAGAGGATTCAATGCATATTCCTTGTCTATGAGGTACTTCTTAGGGAGGCAGCAGGGTGCCTGCTCTGACATGTGCCTCGGGAGTTTCCTGCCTGAGGTCCTTTATCTCTCCACTTGGCCATCGAGTTTCATGGTCTCACCTCTCGGTGGCCTCACATTGGCAGCCTCAATTCAAGAAAGAGAAATGTTGTTTTCCTTTGGCTGCTCTGCCACTCCCCCAGCGGGGTTGGATATCCAGACATCCGCCTCCTTCTGCCCTTATATGGGAGATAACTCTCTTAGGAGGGAGAAGGAGCTGAGCATGCGTCTGTGCTTTTAGGAAAGCAGTTTTCTAGCATCCTGGGTTCACACTGCACCCTCCTCCTTGACTTTGTCTCACACGTGCTGTGGTCCAGCAAAGGCGGAGGGTGGAACATGCCATCCATAGCACCTTGTCAGATGAGAAAGTGTTGCTTTCTTGTTTCTCAAAGGTGAGCAGCTCTTGCAGGCCGCTTTCTATGCTTGGATCCCCATTTCTCTAAGAAGGTAAATGCTGAGGCCTGAGCAGGCACAAATCTACTCTCCTTGTGAATGACATAGTACCCTTGGATGAGAGCTTTTCAAGCAGCGAATTCATGTTGGCCTGGAAGTCAAGATTGCCTAAGCAGTGAAAGATGAATAAGAAAGTTCTAGAAAGCAGTTGCTATTTTGGAATATCACTTCTTGCCACTCCCTACCCCTTCTGCCTGTTTGGGTTATAGATCTATAGATAATGGTTAAGCAACTTTCTTTAATTTGGCATTTCAATTTAAAAGCTTTAAAATGTTTTCTGTAGTTCTAAGAAGGAAGAGAATATATTTCTAGTTGAGGTCATTCCCACCAAAGCCCTTAAAATATGGGCAATGAGGAGGATGAGACACTAGTCCTCAGGCTGCCTCACCGCTTTTGAAGTGCCTGGCTACCTCCACCGTGCCTGGCTCTTGTTTTTACTGGATTCTAGGAAGACAAAATGTTAACTCGTGATAGTGGTTGTGAGGATTTGCCTGGGAGACTTCAGGGGCACATTAAGTGGGTCAGTGAATCCTAGCCACTTTCACTGTTGTCTGGGTGATAGATTTGGAAAGAATTCCTGAGAGGGGGCTGGGCCAGGAGACCCCTCAGCCCCTGAGATTGTTTCATTGCTGATGTTCTCAAGGTGCAGTGCAAAGAGAAATGGCTCGAGACTCGTTTTCCCTGTCACATGGAAGCACCAGCCTCACAGTCCCATCTTGTCTTGTAGATTTGCTGTTTTTTTGGAGATTTACAATTCCACTTCCCTGAAAATCTGCATAGTTCCTTCCAAGGCTAGTAGTTATATCAGAACTTAAGGGCCAGGTATGGTGGCCCATGCCTGTAATCCCAGTACAGAGACTGAGGAGAGAGGATCACTTGAGCCCAGGAGTTCGAAACCAGCCTGGGTAACATGGGGAGACCTTGTCTCTACAAAATAATTTGAAAATTAGCTGGGCATCATGTGCACCTATAGTCCTAGCTGCTCGGGAGGCTGAGACAGATTTGCTCAAGCCCAGGAGCTTGAGGCTGCCATGAGTTATAATGGAGCCACTGCACTCCAACTTGGGCAACAGAGTGAGACCGTGTCTGAAAAAAATAAAACAAAACAAAACCTTAAGAATTGTTGAGAAGATTCTGAGAACAATTTGAAAGTGTTGTGTCAGAAATATAAATAACTCTTTGATAGGAATAAATCAAGTAAACCCTTACTCCACTATCCCTAGCAGGTATTTCCCCTTTTGACATATTATCTTCCCCTTGTCATGCTCTAGCTCAGTTATTGATATATAACTGCTCCTCTGCCCAGCCTGGCAACGTACGCTCTCCAGCAACTTTTCCCCTTAAACCACCCCCACCCTGTACTCTCCTTTGTAATCAGCTCAGAGCTGATCTGCCATGATAACTTGGCTGGTAGTGCCTGTATCTGTGAGAGATCAGTGTATTGGAAATAAAATTTCCTTCTAGCTCCAAAAGCTACTAGACACAGACTGGCATCAGTCTTTGAACGTGGGCCCAGGGATGGTGATGGCAGAGGTGGTGGGAGGTAAAACAAAACAAAACTTGAATGCTAGATTACCCATCATTTTGGTAAATCTCTTCTCAATGAATTAGGCTTAAAGGCATCCTTGTTGTGGAAAAGACTTTATAGGACTGGGTCATTCCTTTATTCAATATTAATTTCATTCATTCAAAAGATTAATCATTAAATATTTTATTTTCTGTGGGCCAAGTACTGTGTTAGCCATGGAGGAGTAAGATGAATAAGAACATGTCCCTGTTCTCAGGAATAAATTATGAAAGCTGCTTTCTGAACAACTCCTCATAATAATCATTTTTCTTCCTTTTTCTTCAATCACAGCCTGACTTCACCCAGTCCAATCCACAGTGCCAAGAGTGAGTCCATTATAACCCAGTCAGAAGAGAAGGCAGATTTTGTGATTATTCCCTCTGAAGGAATAGAGACCAGAACAGGTACTATCTCTACGCCTGCCTGGGTTGGTTCAAGGAACAGCCAGCTTGAAGAATTTAGAGGTCCTGACCACCAATAAGCTCCTTGGCCTTCCCCATCTGACCCTGTGCAGGGTCAGCGCTAGAGGGCTCTAATGACTTTGAGTCAATTAATGTGGTTATCCTCTTGCAGAATGTAATTTCTGGTGTCCTAGCTGTCGAAAATCTTGCAGCAGCATAGACAGGCCCTTTCTCAGCTGGCTGCCTATGATTTAGGAAATGACTTTGGGGCAGTCAAAAGCCTTACTCGAGTAAACATTTTTATTATTCCTATCTTACACGAATAATTGCAGGACTTACATAACTTAAATTGGGACCAGAAGTATATTGTATGAGCTGAGGTGTCTGTGAGGACACAGAGAGTAGAGAGCAGGTCTGTATCAGGCTTGGTATGAAGCTACAGAAAGGACCACAAACAGTTCCCTTTGTTTAGACTTACATACTCTGTCTCAGTTGCTCTTTTTTTTCTTGCATAGAGAGAGAAACATGTAAGAAGCAAAGTGCAAGACTTAGAATTTTATTTACTCACAAGAGTTGTAATGAAACAGAGGCCCTCAGAAGAAAAACTGTAATTGAATTATTCTGTATTCTGCTCCCCATCTAACCCTGGCATTAGTACCAAAGAGTCAGTCATGTTACTGAGTCAAAACTCCTGAGGCCTTAGAGAGAGAGGGAGAGCATTTATTGAGTGCTCCTCTCGGCCAGGCACCAGCCGGCTCTGCACATGAGTTACCTCATTTAATCCTCATGGCAACCCAGAGGGGTTATTATACTCGTCTCATGAATGAAGAAACTCACTGAAAGAGTTTATGCCTTTCTGAATTCTAGAATATGCATTTTAAATGGCTGTACATACAATTAGATCATATAAAATAGACAAGGAAACCAGAGCAAAGAGACCTTAAAGCTAGGAAAATAAACGTGATGCTAAACAGTTTGTGCAGGTTTGTTTTTATTGGTTTGTTTGCTGTGTGACTCACACAGTATTCTGTATGAAAGTGGTCCAGTTATGACCGAGTGGTCAAAGGAATATTGAATTGAGGTCTCCCCACTAAACCTTCAGAGTAACCAGTAAGATTTTGTTTTCATTGCATCTGACAGCTCCTCTCTTTGTACCTGGCAAAAATCAGGCTCTTGGAATGCCAGTTCTAAGAATCAAGGGTAAAGTCTGTGTGGCGCATACCAAGGCTCCCATGGAGGAAATCTTCTACTTCCTAAGTGTTTTAAAAGAGGATAGATTGTTCTAGCACCAAGTGAGCCTGAGGCCTGAGCTCATAGCCAGTTCTTTATGCCTCACAACCCCACCTGGTGGAGAGTCCAGTCTGTGCTGTGAGAACAGGTTCAGAACGCAGGTGACCTGAACCTGTGAACGCTACCCTGTGAACGCTTTCTGCCGGAAATCAGTTTTCTTCAACATGAACTGTTTTCCCTCTTTTCATTTTGTAGAGGAGACAGAGTCTCCATTATCTCGAGACTGGCGGCCAGGGAGCCCTGGAACCTATCTGGAGACCTCATGGGAAGAACAGCTGTTGGAACAACAAGAATATTTAGAAAAAGAAATGGAAGAAGCAAAGAAAATGATATCAGGACTACAGGTAGCTCTTGCCCTTGTAGTTTGCCCTTGTTATACCAATTGATTATTAAGTCACTATTATCAATTGAAAATAAACTGATTTTAGTTTTGTAGGAGGTCAGAACTGAGTGAGGAGTTTAGATATAGGGAGTAGTACAGAAAGAGCAGGAAATTCCTTATATTTGAGTACTTTAAATGGACTTTGTGGGCTGCTGTTCATAGCAGAGTGCTTAAGATTTCAGCAAGCCCAGGAGCCATTACTGATCCCTATCAAGTCCTTATTGTTGACGCTCTGCTACATAAGTAGGCTTCTACGCAGTATGTGGCTGTCGACCTGCAATTGCAGCTTTCACCAAAGAATAGCACTGTGAATAGTCAGGAATTTTCTTCTAGGAATTCTGTAGCAGGAAGAGTGTAAGAGCCAGTAATGCTGCCAGGTTTCCATTTGAGTTTAGCTAAGGGATTTAGCTCACTCCTAATACATGTGCAAATGGATGCCAAGGCATAATGGTCAGGTAGAAGAAGTTTTTTTTGAGCAACAAAAGCCCTTCAGCTTTTCCTATACCTGTAGGTGCCAGCTTGGCAAATCTACCCCAGGGACTGACCCACTTGACATAGTTCCCACCCTGAGTGACCCCCTCATTCCTGTCTTTGTGTGTCTGTCTCTGTTTGGGGGAGTCCTTATAGTGTGCTGATGACCCTGAAATTGCCTAGGAATATTCCTTTCTGTTTGTGCTGGGAACTGCAGTGCTTCTGAATTGTCAAATATTTATGGACACATAAACAAAGCCCACATTATGTGTGTGGCTCTGGCAGCCGCCAGGCGGTGGAGGGCGTGCTCCCAGCTAGCCTGCAACGGGGTGGGGACACAAAGGGTTCCTAAAGAAAAAAGGAGATTGGTGCTATGGTAAAGCAATTTGCATAATGTATGCCCCAGGAACTGAGAAGTGTGGGAGGAATGTTTCCTGCATAAACATTCCCAAACTTCATTTGCTCTGTATTTTTAAAATGGCTGGCTTATGAGACCTTTTAGATCTCTTTTCTGCCACTCCATTAACGAATACGTTAATGGAATGTTTTTGTGTGTGTTTTGCTTGCATAGGAAGTATGTCATGGAGAACTTCGAGATTATACCCAACCAGGTTGTTCCCAGGATGATTTGCATTATATGAACATAGATATTCATCAGTTTGGCTCAAAGTTTGTTTGCATTTCTTAGTCTGGGAGAAATTTGGTGGCAGATTAGACAGAAAAAGAAGAGAACTGACAGGCAGAAAGTCAGCATCTTAATATTCCCTGCAAACAGAAGAGTTTTAATTCACAGCCACATGATCACAATGAGAATTCAGTTCCATTGTAGAATACAAAAGGGCTCACAGCATCCACTGGGCTTCTTAACTCTTTTCAGTGATTAACAAGTTGCATGCTAAGCCACATCCAAGATTTCTGACTTATTAGTATTCCTTAGTTAGAACCCTTTGAACAGTTTTGCCATTATCGTTGATATTTCCATAATGTTGAACTCCCTTGGCTCCCTGCGGCCCTGTGGCTTCTTGTACCTGTTGCCATGACACGTGTCTGTACCTGTTGCCATGACACATGAGATAGCCAAATTCATTTGACTTACTCAAATTTTATTATTAGCATTTGGCAGATCAGCCACTGGCTGGATTTTATTTATTTATTTATTTTTGAGACGGAGTCTCGCTCTGTTGCCCAGGCTGGAGTGCAGTGGCATGATCATGGCTCACTGCAGCCTTGGTCTCCTGGGCTCAAGTGATTCTCCCACCTCAGCCTCTTGAGTAGTTGGGACCACATGCATGCGCCATCATGCTCAACTAATTTTTTAATTTTTTGTAGAGACGGTCCCACTATGTTGCCCAGGCTGATCTCAAACTCCTACGGTCAAGGGATCCTTCCGCCTTGGCCTCCCAAAGTTCTAGGATTACAGGTGTGAGCCACCTCGCCCACCTGAATTTGTGTTGTTTATTGAAATAGGAAACAGCTTCTGTAACTCATCTCTTTTGAATCAAGACAGAATTGTTTCAGATATAAAATGGGGTCACATTTTTCAGTCTTTCACTGATCTGATAGATACTCACCTGCAGGGACAGATCCAAGTTTTGCAAGTCCTAAAATATATACTTTGTGTGTGTGCAGGGGGGCTTCTTGAAGAATAAGATTACAAAATTATGAATATAATAATTAGGAATAGGCCAGGCATGGTGGGTCACGCCTGTAATCCCAGCACTTTGGGAGGCCAAGGCGGGTGGATTGCTGAAGCTCACAGGTTTGAGACCAGCCTGGGCAATATGGCGAAACCTTTGTCTTTACCAAAAATACAAAAATTAGCCGGATGTGGTGGCGCATGCCTCTAATCCCAGCTACTCGGGAGGCTAAGACATGAGAATAGCTTGAACCCTGGATTGCAGTGAGCCAAAATTGGGCCACTGCACTCCAGCATGGGTGACAAAGTGAGACTCTGTCTCCAAATATAATAATAATAATAATAATTATTATTATTATTATATTATTATTTGGTATAGGACCTTGGGAGAGGCAATGTATGTGGGGTCCTACAGCTGGAGCTTTCTTAGCTTCATGGTAAATCTGCCTCCCCATTCCACCTACTTATATTCTAATGAAAACCGCCTGGGTCAGGAGCTGAAATGAATGAGGACATCTCTCTGCAAATGTGTTTTCCTTCTTGTTCTATACAGGTTGCTTTAGGGAGTAAAAATGCAGAATCAGTAAAACAAACAAAAATCAAACAAACCCGAGTGAGTGCTCCAAATGGATTCCAAATAATTCATTATAATACTCATTTCTAAGCCGTGATGATTCTACACTGCTTTTAGATCATTTTCTCCCTGGTAAAATTGAGTTTGAGCAGCTCCAGTTTGAAATGTGTTGTGTCTCTTTTGAAAGAAAGGTTTTTAGATTTTCTTCTGGGGCCAAGGCACCTTGAAGCGAGCAGTCAGGTGTCCAGAGAGCTGAAAGAGCCAGAGCATGGACCTGATGAAAGGAACTAGTCCCAGGGTGAGCAATGGGAAGTATCTAAGGAGCAAAAATTACCGATGAAATTTCTTGAGGAAGCTGAGTTGTGATTTTAACTAGGGGTGAGCTTACCAGGCTCAACTCTGCACTAAGTCATCTGAAGGAGAGTTAAGTTTCGTTCTGCCTTTGCGGTTATTTAGGCCTTATTGCTCAACGGATCCTTACCTGAAGATGAACAGGAGAGGCCCTTGGCCTTCTGTGAACCAGGTGTCAATCCCGAGGAACAACTGGTGAGCTCCATCTTTTGTGACTGGACACTAAATTTGTATGTATTTGACTTGTGTTTAGCATTTGACACTGCTGTTCATGTCTTCTTGAAATGCTGTCTTCCTTGACCAGTTCTGGTTTTCCTCCTACATTTTTGAACATTGTTTCCTTCTTCATTCATTTAATAAAAAAATATTTATTGAGTGCTGACTATATGCCAGACCCTATTTCAACATGCTGGAGATATGGTAGCAACAAAACAGACCTAAGACCCGACTCTTACGGAGTTTACATTCAAGTTCTCTTTGAAGCTTCTCTTCTTCTGCTTGTGCCTTTAATGTTAGTGTTCCTCAGCATTCCAGTCTAGGCCCTCATGTGTCTTAAACATTCACCTGGGCAGTAGTATCTGCCTCCCGTTCTTCACTCACTTCCGTCTTGCTTCTCACGTATTTATTTCCAGCTCAGCCCTCGCTATGGAGTTCTAGATGTGTGTATGCAATATGCAACTGCCTACTTATTATCTCCACTTGTAAGTCCCATAAGCATCCCAATTTCAGTGAGTCCTAAATTAAAGTTTTTCTGTCCTCTGCCCAACCACCAAAGCTACTTGTCCTTTTGGATATCTGTTTTGGATACCGAAATGCACCAAATAGAAATCTGGATATTATCTTTTAATACTTTTCCTCTACATCAGTCAGTCACCAGGTTTTACCAGTTTACATTTCTAATTTCTTTATCCAGTTTTCTCCATTCTCACAGCCACTTAAAAATCAAGCCTCCATCCAGTATTCTAGCAACCTTCTAACTGGTTTACCTGATTCCTCTCCTGTCTTCCTCTAATTCATTTTTTGTAAAACAGCAAGAATAATTTGCCTTGGCCGGGCGTGGTGGCTCAAGCCTGTAATCCCAGCACTTTGGGAGGCAGAGACGGGCGGATCACGAGGTCAGGAGATTGAGACCATCCTGGCTAAGCCGGTGAAACCCTGTCTCTACTAAAAAATACAAAAAACTAGCCGGGCGAGGTGGCGGGCACCTGTAGTCCCAGCTACTCGGGAGGCTGAGGCAGGAGAATGGCGTGAACCCAGGAGGCGGAGCTTGCAGTGAGCTGAGATCCGGCCACTGCACTCCAGCCTGGGTGACAGAGCGAGACTCCGTCTCAAAAAAAAAAAAAAAAAAAAGAATAATTTGCCTTAAAGACATACTTCATTTTGTCACCCTTCTGCATAAAACTTTTCATTGATTCCCCATTGCCCTCACTGGCCTTTCATGATCTGGCCCTGATATTTCTCTCCAACTTCATCTCTTGCCATTTCTTCTTCCCTTTACCCCACCCCCTCCCCTGCACCCAAACCCCACCCCATACTTCCTCTTCTTTTTTTTTTTTTTTTTTTTTGAGATAGTCTTGCTCTGTTGCCCAAGCTGGAGTGCAGTGGCACGATCTTGGCTCACTGCAACCTCTGCCTCCTGGGTTCAAGTGATTCTCCTGCCTTGGCCTCCCAAGTAGCTGGGATTACAGGTGCATACCACCACACCTGGCTAATTTTTGTATTTCTAATAGAGGTGGGGTTTCACCATGTTGGCCAGGCTGGTCTCGAACACCTAACCTCAAGTGATCTGCCTGCCTCGGCCTCCCAAAGTGCTGGGATTACAGATGTGAGCCACCACGCCTGGCCCACCCATACTTATTTTAAGCTTTATCCACATAGATCTACCTGCTACTTGGTGCATATGCTTCCATCAGAGAGCAGGAACTGTTTCCGGTTCTTCTTTGTATCCACAGTACAGAGCTGGCATCTAGTAGTGCTCAATAAATATTTGTTGAATGAGTGGCCTGTGAACTTCACAGCATAGGTGTTTAGCTATCTCTTTTTGTCTTATATTCAGATTATAATCCAAAGTCGTCTGGATCAGAGTATGGAGGAGAATCAGGACTTAAAGGTATATCAAGACATACATATTTTACCCCTTAAAAACATTATGGGGGCCGGGCGCGGTGGCTCACGCCTGTAATCCCAGCACTTCAGGAGGCTGAGGTGGGCAGATCACAAGGTCAGGAGATCGAGACCATCTTGGCTAACATGGCAAAACCCTGTCTCTACTAAAAATACAAAAAATCAGCCGGGCGTGCTGGCACACATCTGTAGTCCCAGCTACTCGGGAGGCTGAGGCAGGAGAATTGCTTGAACCCGGGAGGAGGAGGTTGCAGTGAGCAAAGATCGTGCCACTGCACCCCAGCCTGGGCAACAAAGCGAGACTCCATCTAAAAAACAAAACAAAACAAAAAACCATTATGGGAATGTTACACAACTTCAAGAGGGAAAGGGATTTCAGAATTAGAATCTTCCCTGTATCTGTATTATGTCTTTTCTTAAAAGAGAGAGATACATCCCAAATATGTCAGGAAGGTAATACCTTTTTAATCCTGGTGGTAGGTAATAGAATTTCAGTGTCATTGGTTGTACCATTCTGTATGTTTGAAATATTTCATGGTTATTATTCTTTAATTAAAAGAAAAAAAAGTGTATCTAATACCAGTACAGTCTTTTTTTATAAATACTTCTCAGAATTATTTTAGGTTAGTGATTCCTAGCTTTTCTTTCAGTCATAAGTATATGACTAAAGCCATTAACCCTCTCCCTGCAAGTATGCATGTATGTTTGCATTCATACTCATAGACATGAATTTTTTTTTTGGAGACAGTCTGGCTCTGTCACCCAGGCTGGAGTGCAATGGTGCGGTCTCAGCTCACTGCAACCTCCGCCTCCCAGGTTCAAACAATTCTCCTGCCTCAACCTCCCAAGTAGCTGGGACTACAGGTGCCCGCCACCATACCCGGTTAATTTTTGTATTTTTAGTAGAGATGGGGTTTCACTATGTTGGTCAGGCTTGTCTCGAACTGCTGACCTTGTGGTCTGCCTGCCTTGGCCTCCCAAAGTGTTGGGATTATAGGTGTGAGCCACCGTGCCTGGCCAACATGAATTTTTAATAGAGCAACTTTTATTTATTTGTTTTGTTTTGTTTGTTTGTTTTTTGAGACAGAGTCTCACTCTGTCACCTAGGCTGAATGCCATGGCATGATCATGGCTAGCTGCAGCTTCGACCTCCCAGCCTCAAGCGATCCTCCCACCTCAGCCTCCCTAGTAGCTGGGGCTTCAGGAATGCACCACCATGCCTGGCTAATTTTTGTGTTTTTTGTATAGATTGCTCTCGCCTTGTTGCCTAGGCTGGTCTTGAACTCCTGGACTCCAGTGATTCTCCCATCTTGGCCTCTCAAAGTGCTGGGATATAGGCATGAACCACTGTTCCCAGCCTAATAGAGCAACTTTTGAGCCTATCTGTGGAGTCCAAGTTACAGATCCCCATTTTAGATATGTTAATTGCAAACTTTTGATGTGATACAATAGGAAGAGAAGAGATCGGAGTCTGGGTTATGGTTGTTCCCCTTCTAAAATCTATTTCCTAGTGACAATCGTGTACATATATTTTATCTATTGTAAGGGAATGTTAATTACTCAGTATTTCATTATTAGTTGAAATGTGTTTTTGTTTGACTCACAAAGAAACACTCCAACCCTTTGCTGAACATTAAGAATAGATATAATTATTTAATGACATTGGGGGTAGGCATATTTAGATATCATATATTTAGTGAGAGGGATTTAGATTATTATAATTAGGTTTTCCTGTTGGTGAAGATTGCTAAATATAGAAATGAGAGCCTGTGGGAATGATGGGGTATCTTCTTTCTTGGCAACTCTTCTCTACCTGAGCAGTTGAGCCTGGGTGCCAACAGAGAAGAGCAGAATGGTTCTCTTCTTGTTTCTGTGGATCAGCCTGTACTGCTCACTGGACCAGAGCTGTTGTCTGCCTTAGTAGAGGGTTAATTTTTCATGGAATGATCAACTGGGTTTTGTCCTCTTGCCGACAGAATGAGGTAATGCAGTCTGAAGCAACCCAGATGTCACCATCTGATCTAACTATATTTGGTTTGCAGAAGGAGCTGCTGAAATGTAAACAAGAAGCCAGAAACTTACAGGGGATAAAGGTAAAAAAGAAGACATTTAATTCTTTAAATAAAGTCTCTGCAATGTAAAGTAGTCTGCTGGTGAGTGGTGAGAGGTGGAATTTTCTGTGGACCTTTAGTAGCTCTGTGCTATTGGTAAAGAAAGGGCTTTGTGGGAGGGAAGTGAGACATGTCGAGGAATATACCTTTGATTTGCTGAGGCTTATTTCTAGTGGTTATGATTCACGGTGCTGCCATTTCCATCTGTGCCACCTTGATTGTCTCTATATGTAAAAGAACCCTCTTCAATGTGAAAGAATGTCCTTTAGGGCCAGGCGCTGTGGCTCATGCCTGTAATCCCAGCACTTTGGAAGGCCGAGGCGGGCAGATCACGAGGTCAGGAGTTCGAGACCAGCCTGGCCAACATGGTGAAACCCCGTCTCTACTAAAAATACAAAAAAATTAGTTGTGCGTGGTGGCAGCACCTGTAATCCCAGCTACTTGGGAGGCTGGGGCAGGAGAATCACTTGAATCCAGGTGGAGGAGGTTGCAGTGAGCTGAGATCACTCCATTGCACTCCAGCCTAGGTGACAAGGCGAGACTCCGTCTCAAAAAAAAAGAAAAAAAAAAAGAATATCCTTTAAAAAATTGTTATTTACTTTGTTTTTGAATAATTAACTAACATTCAAATAATTTTAAAGGTATAAAAAGATAAACCATGAGAAGTCTGCCTGCCAGCTGTCCCCTCAGTCACCTAGTTCTCTTTCCTAGAGGTATCTTTTTTTATTTATTTTTTTTTAAATCTTGACATGGACTCTCACTCTGTCGCCCAGGCTGGAGTGCAGTGGCGCGATCTTGGCTCACTGCAATCTCCGCCTCCCGGGTTCAAGTGACTCTCCTGCCTCAGCCTCCCAAGTAGCTGGGATTACAGGTGTGCACCATCACACCCAGCTACTTTTTGTATTTTGAATAGAGACTGGGTTTTAGCATGTTGGCCAGGCTGGTCTTGAGCTCCTGACCTCAGGTGATCCACCCGCCTCAGCCTCTCAAAGTGCTGGGATTACAGGTGTGAGCCACCACGCCCGACCTCTTAGATGCATCTTAACAGTTATCAGCACATATGTGTGTGTATCGTTTTCCCCCACGGTTTTACCCAAATAGTAGTATACTAGAAATACAACTTGACACCTTGCTTTTTTTCACTTAGTAGTATATCTTCGAGCTCATTCTATGTCAGTAGTACCTAAAGACTTTCCTAGGTCTTTTTTTATGGCTGTATCATATTCCATTGTTTTTCACTGTATACATACATATATATGCTAAATAATTTATTATATATGAAAATTTCTAGTTTTTGCTAATATAAACAATGGTCTAACAGCCTTGAATATTAGTTGTTTTGTTTTTTCCGAGATGAAGTCTTGCTCTGTTGCCCAGAGCTGAAGTGCAATGGCATGATCTCGGTTCCCTGCAACCTCTGCCTCCCAGGTTCAAGCAATTCTCCTGCCTCAGCCTCCCAAGTAGCTGGGATTACAGGCGTGTGCCACCACGCCCAGCTAATTTTTGTATTTTTAGTAGAGACAGGATTTCACCATATTGGCCAGGCTGGTCTCGAACTCCTAACCTCGTGATCCGCACGCCTTGGCCTCCCAAAGTGCTGGGATTACAGGCGTGAGCCACCATGTCCAGTCTGAATATATGTTATTTCACCCAAATGGGAGTATATCTGTGGAATAAAACCTAGAAGTAGAAGAGGATGTTTTTATGTTGCTGCTTTTCCCCTCTTCCTTGCACATCCATTGATGGGCTAGACTAGAGTTATCACTCAGCAACATTTTCCAAAGTATATTTTGTAGGCTTAGTACTTTTGAAACACTTTAAAAAACAAATGTGTTCCATGGTCAGATAAATTTGAGAAATGCTCTGCAGTCTTGAAGACTCACTGTGAATAATAACATATAAAGGATCTGAAAAGGTCTGTCATAAAGAGGTTGGCCTAAAAATGATTTAGAATTAATAACCACAGGAGTGTCTTTTCTTCCATGTAATGTCATGTGGCACATTAATGTCCCATGGAGCACATTTTGGGAAATATTCCTTTGAACTACTGATGCCAAGGGTATCTTAGACTTCCTTTACCATGTACTGTCATGGCAGAGAGTATAATTAAGAATGGGCTCCCACATTCTTCATAGTCTGTACCATTTCTTTGCAGTCTGTAAAGAAAGAAAAGTCAAGACAAATATATTAGAATGCAGCCCTAGTCCATTAGTTCTATTTGAAGCCACCATGGTTGATGGAATGTGTCATAACTGTCCTTATAAGCAAGGATATCCAGCTCACCTTTTGTTAGGCATGATAGGAACCAAGAGGGTTCAAGCTGAGGGAAAGAAAACCTAATGCTATTAAGATCCTAGGAAATTGGGAAGAGGAATCATGAATCAAAGAACAGTTCTGCTCAGTGGAAAGATAATTCTAATCCTGGTCCAGACTAGGCATTGGAAGCCATTGGAAGCAGGTTAGCAGCAAGGCTCTGGAAGCCAGCGTGGGAGTGATTTCAGGGATTCTTTAACAACAGAGTGGCGGGATGAATAGGGCCCATCTCTCCAGGAAATGGGGACTGGGCAGAGAGGTAGAGGGAAAAAGAGCTACTCTAGATTGAGTATTTATATGCCCAAGATATAGATGAGAAGGCCCAGGTGGGAGAAAGTAGAGTGCATTGTCCAAGGTTAACATCACAAAAGTAGTAAGTGGTAGCTTTATAATTTGAATCTATGTCTCTCTGATCCCAAAGTCCAGTCATTCTCTCTCGAATACACCATGCTATCAGGATTGAGGTTGGGGACGAATAGTAAGCAGAGAAAAAAAATCAGGTTTCAGTAAGTTTCATAGAACAGTGGAAAGGATTTTGCTCTGGATGCCACTTTCCTAGAGGGGACAGAAAAACCCCTCCTCAGCAACTCGTGGCAAGACCCTTTTACTCCATTTGTCTTCCAGTCTGCCATAACGAATGCTGGAAACACATTAAAGGGTTTAGTAATTTGTAATAACAACTGGCTGATTGATGAATTGAGACAACAATAATTAGTATGCTTTTTCCCCTAGGATGCCTTGCAGCAGAGATTGACTCAGCAGGACACATCTGTTCTTCAGCTCAAACAAGAGCTACTGAGGGCAAATATGGACAAAGATGAGCTGCACAACCAGAATGTGAGTTAAATGAATGAGCCTTGACCTCAGTGAGCCCCATTAGCAGAACAGGCTAGTGCATGAAGTGCTATTAGACTGGCCATCCTAATCTCTTATCTTGCTTCTGGGATGCCTGCCCTAAGTGTCTGCAATTATTTTTATTCCCCATTAGACTCATCTCTGTTCCTAGGTGAAAGCCCACATCATACTGGGCAGGAAGGTCCTTGATCTCCTCTTCAACTTTGAGGACACTGAGATACCGAGGCAAAATTGTGGTTCTACAGTCTAATTACTTCACTAACAACATGGAGAGCAGCTGTGTATTTTTACCATCATACCCTCTCTGTGCTGCATACTGTTAACTGCCAGCATTAACTATGGTTACTAAGTAGCTGGTTTCCTTGAGGATTAGCAGGCAGCACCTGCGTGCCATGAATTCTTTCTTATCCTTGCAGGTGGATCTGCAGAGGAAGCTAGATGAGAGGAACCGGCTCTTGGGAGAATATAAAGTAAGAGTGAATATCAGTTTGGAAATGCCTTCCACTGACCTTTCATGAATAGCCCATTATTGTTGCTCAAAAAGCACTTAAGTATTCTATTCTCATCCTTGCTTTTTAATTTTTTTTTTATCCTTGCTTTTTAGAAGGAAGCATTTTTCTGTGTCCCCTGATGCACTAGCCCTGAAGAATAGATGGCACAGCTAGGAGAGGGAGTACAGGATGAGGGGTCTAGAAACTTCAGTTCTAGTCTTACCTTTATCTCTGACTAGTATGAATGGCTCATACTGGTCCTCCTACAAATGACAGTTCCCTTCTTCATTACTCTTGAAGAATCCTTTGCACTATGTAAGACTATTATGGTGTGTAAAGTCTTCCTGGTATATTCTGAGGAAAGGACTTTCTTTTCCTGAGGCTCTACTTTACTTGAGTGGAAGTTATATTACAGAGGGTGAACTTTTCAGTGCCCCTGGTTTTGCAACTCATCTGAAAGCTCTATCTCTGTTGCAGAAAGAGCTGGGGCAGAAGGATCGCCTCCTTCAGCAGCACCAGGCCAAGTTAGAAGAAGCACTCCGGAAACTCTCTGATGCCAGTTACCACCAGGTCAGAACATATTCAGCCCCTGACTCTCCTGCCCCTTTGGCCCAAAGAAATCCTTTTCTGATTTAGTGTCTGTTTTGCAGGTGGATCTAGAGCGAGAGCTAGAACACAAAGATGTCCTCTTGGCTCACTGTATGAAAAGAGAGGCAGATGAGGTAACCTAGACCCTGTGTTCTCCCTCCCACATTTATGAAGCAAACGGGGCGATGGTGTTTCTGACTCAGAGCTGAACCAAGGCCACAGGCTCGTTTGTTAGGAGACTCTGTGATGAGCTAGTTAAGAGGACAGGTTCCAGAATAAGAAAATCTGGTTTCATGTTCTACCTTTACCACTCCTACGTTGTGTGGCCTTCAGTTGCTTATCTTCTGAACCTTAGAAATAGGGCTTATTTGGAAAATGGAAATAATAGTGATTCAGTCCGTCATTATGAAGAATATATGAGGTAATCCACATAAATAACTAAGCACAGTCCTGTTGGATCCACTTGGCATAGAGTCAGACTCAAAAAATATTCACCATGGCCTGGCACAGTGGCTCACATCTGTAATCCTAGCACTTTGGGAGGCCAAGGCAGGTGGCTAACTTGAGGTCAGGAGTTTGAGACCAGCCTGGCCAATGTGGTGAAACCCCGTCTCTACTAAAAATACAAAAATTAGCCAGGCAAGATGGCACGGGCCTGTAATCCCAGCCACTCAGGCGGCTGATGCAGGAGAATCGCTTGAACCCAGAGCGGGGGCGGTGGGCAGAGGTTGCCATAAGCTGAGATTGTACCACTTCACTCCAGCCTGAGTGACAGAGCAAGACTCTGTCCCAAAAAACAAAACAAAACATATATATATATATTCAACATTATTTTTAAATTACTGAAGCAAAGCTAGGCAGTGCTGGAGCAGCATTCTGAGGCTCTCCAGTGCTGTGGCAGAGGTTAGGTTGTGGCCTCCAGGTGGAGGTTAGCATTTCCTTCATTCACATCCAACAATGCGTACTAAGTGTCAAGTGCTGGGCATACGGCAGTGACCAAAAGGGGAAAAAAATCTATACTTAAGAACGATACATTTTAATAAAGAGAGCCATTAAACAAACAGACAATTATATACTTCATCAGGAACTGATAAATGTAAAGAAGAAAAATAAGACAGCACATCTAGTTTACAATTCTCCCTTTAACAAGCAACATTTCTTCATGCTGCTATAGGTGACCAACTACAACAGTCACAACTCTCAAAGCAATGGTTTTCTCCTTCCAACAGCAGGAAAAGGAGCTGCTTCAATCAGCAACAGAGGGGTAGGTACCTGGATTGACGGAGACCTGCCATTTCTCACTGAAACCCACGGCCAGTGGATGAGGCCTTTTATATTCCAGTTCCCTAATTCCTGGATCTGTGGAGTGTGTAAAGATGTGAGGCACTTGCTATACAAAATTAAGAATTAGTGGAGAAACCATAGGCCTGCTTCTGTGGGGGAAAAAGAAATCTCTTCTGGAAACTTCAGCCCAGTGGTTGGGATGTGGCACCGGGCCATGCCAGCAGCACCTTATTTTTGCCCACAGACCAGCGACCTGCAGCTTGTTCGAGATGCTCTCCGCAGCCTGCGCAACAGCTTCAGTGGGCACGATCCTCAGCACCACACCATTGACAGCTTGGAGCAGGGCATCTCCAGCCTCATGGAGCGCCTGCACGTTATGGAGACTCAGAAGAAACAAGAAAGAAAGGTAACCTTCTTGCTGTGGTGTCTCTCTTAGGCAAGCTCCTGAGAAAGCCGGGTTTTAAGAATGTTAATTGAGATGAAGGCAGTGTGAAGAGATACAAGACCCTGTTAAAGGTTAGAGTTGTTTTTCTCTATTAGTTTTTCTCTCAGCGGAACTGACTATTCATTACGGTATGACAATCCAGAGAAGGAGTTCATGGTCACACTGGCTCCCAGCAACTGTAGCTGTGTAAGGATTGTGGCTCTTGACCCCACAGGGTCTCCCTTTACTGCTTCTTCCCCTCCCACCTACCCCTGAATGAGCTTGGCATTGGATGAAAAAATATATGGAAAATACATTGGAAACCAGAAAGCCTTTCATATATATTATTATTGTTTATTGTTAGGATAAATATATTCGATTTTATATGTTGTGGAAGAGGTGGTAGAAAAATATGTAGTATTTTAAGCACACTTTTATGATTTAAATTTCTTGGTTAAATTCTCCCATTGATCATAACTCTTGTGATTTTTGTGTGGCTCCACAGGTTCGGGTCAAGTCACCCAGAACTCAAGTAGGTAGTGAATACCGGGAGTCCTGGCCCCCTAATTCAAGTAAGTACCCATTTTTGCTCAGTAGGGACTCCTAGCATATTAGACCAGGAATTTAGTATTTTTCATACTACCAATATTTTGGGGATGTAATTTTTCTTGTAGTACTTCACTTTTATACTATTTTGTTTCTGTAGAAATACTGGAATTGAGTTAGTTCTAAGACCATGAAGACATATGCCATCATCACCCCCAGTGCCATTTAGCCACGTGCAGGCAGGATGCTGTTGACTCAGAGAGGCTAAAATATCTTTGAAGAACATACAAGCTCAAAACATTTATGCTGAAAAAGCAAAATATAAAACAACAAATACACATACATACATAAATTTTCCTACACTCCCAGATAGCACAAAAAAAATTTCCACTTCTTCCTTGAAGCAAGGCATTTAATTTATTTGGAGATACTCTTAAAACTTTGAGCGCTGAGGCTGGGTGCGGTGGCTCACGCCTGTAATCCCAGCACTCTAGGAGGCTGAGGCGGGCAGATCACCTGAGGTCAGGAGTTCAAGACCAGCCTGGCCAACATGGTGAAACCCCATCTCTACTAAAAATACAAAAATTAGCCAGATGTGGTGGCACACGCCTGTAATCTCAGCTACTCAGGAGGCTGAGGCAAGAGAATCACTTGAACCCAGGAGACAGAGGTTGCAGTGAGCCAAGATTGCGCCATTGCACTCCAGCCTGGGCGACAGAGACTCCATCTCAAAAAAACAAAACAAAACAAAACAAAAAACTTTGAGTACTTAAGGCATTTAGTTTAAGTCCTGCAAAATGTTTGCACCATCTAGTGGCCATGGCTAGAAAGTGTATTTTAACCTGCTCCATGCCCACTCTATATTTTTTCCCATTTGTTCAAACTTGTTGGAAAGCTACCCTGCCTGGTAATTCCTATTTTAGTTTGTATTTTGCCTTTTGTGGCTTAGTAATGTTCACATTTTCTTATTTTTTAATCAAGCCTAATCGAAAGGTGTCTAAACAATAATTTATAAAAACCAAATAGTAAAAAGCTGACTAGAAACAGTTTTGTATGTTACATATAAATTTTTAAAAGCACATTAAGAAACCTAAATTAAAATACTGAAAATACTTGCAAAAATATGGAATGTAAAATTTTTTTGTAGAGTAAATAAAATAGCATTTCAAACCTCTGATCCCAGATATCTTTTCCTCTTGGATGAGGTATCTATGCTGGGAATGAAACAATTTTTTTTTTTTTTTAGCGGCGGGGGATGGAGTTTCGCTCTTGTTGCCCAGGCTGGAGTGCAGTGGCGTGATCTCTGTTCACTGCAACCTCTGCCTCCCGGGTTCAAGTGATTCTCCTGCCTCAGGCTCCCCAGTAGCTGGGATTAGAGACGTGCACCACCACACCTGGCTAATTTTTGTATTTTTAGTAGAGATGGGGTTTCGCCATGTTGGCAATGAATTATTTTATTACCAGAATTAGTTCCAGTTTCCTTTTCTAGCAGTGTTACAAAATAGTCGTTTCTATTGTTTGGAGAGGATTTTTATTATTATTGTATTCATTGATTTCTTCAGATTAGTGTAAACTGCCAATATAAATAGGTGTACTTAGAAATTTCTTTTTTAAGTATAATAAACTCCCCCCTAGAAAAATTACTTTGCGCATATATAGTATTTAAAATATTACAAATAAATCTACAGCTGCTTGAAAACTAAGCTGTTAATCTAATGCTTCCAGTGATATCTGTATTCACAAACAAGCTGAAATGTCTCTTATCTGAAAATACAAAAACTTATGTAACTCTGGCCAGCTCTCTAGCTACTGACTTATTTCTCTTATTCCTCTGCATCAAAATTCTTAAAAGAATGGTCTATACGTGCTCTCTTTTCTTCCTCACTTCCTGTTCACTACTCAACCCACTACAGTCTTTTATCTGTTACTCTGCGTAGTGTTCTTCTGGTTGGGTCACTGTTGACTTTTTTGTTCCCTAATCAAGTGGTTACTTTTTAAACCTTATCTTTCATTGTCTTTTCAAAAGCATTGACTATTCTCTAAAAGTCTCCTGGAAACTTTCTTCTTCTTCAGTTTCAGTGTCATTCAGATATTTATCTAACATATTTACTGAGCATCCATTATTCACCATCAACGTTAGATGCTGGAGATATAGAGATGAACAAGTTCGATTTGCCACTGGCAGGTAGTGAAGTCAAAACTGAGTTTTCCTTCTAGTCCTTCCTGAATCTCATTTTATTCTGCTCTAATTCTTGAATGTTGACGTGTCCTGAGATTCCATCCAATTGAAGCCTAAACCTAAGGCTTTTCATATTGTCTTCGGCATCAAGTGATCTCTTCCACTACCTGGCTTTAACTACACTTGTGTGCTGATTATTTTTATGTTTTATCTCAAATCTCAGTTCTTTTCTGAGCTTCAGTACTATTTTTTATTTTTTTTTATTCATTTTGAGACAGAGTCTTGTTCTGTTGCCCAGGCTGGAGTGCAGTGGTACGATCTCAACTCACTGCAAGCTCTGCCTCCCGGGTTCAAGCGATTCTCCTGCCTCAGCCTCCCGAGTGTCTGGGATTACAGGCGCATGCCACGACACCCGGCTAATTTTTTGTATTTTAGTAGGGACAGGGTTTCACTGTGTTGCCCAGGCTGGTCTTGAACTCCTGAGCTCAGGCAATCCACCCGCCCCGGCCTCCCAAAGTGCTGGGATTACAGGCATGAGCCACTGCGCCCAGCCTAGTACTATATTTTTAAATGTAAACTAGATCTCTCTCTCTGTAGGTCCCAAGGCACTGTAAAGTCATGTCCAAAACTGGACACAAAATAATAGAGAGGGAAAAATACAGAATATACAATCAAACAGATCTAGGGTACAGTTTTGGCTCTGCCATTCAGCACAGTGTGTGACCATGGGCAAAATGTTAATGTCACTGAATCTTAGTTTCCTTTTTTATGGAACCAAAGTAATATTGAAGAATTTGAGCATGAAATGAAATGAAATGAAATGAAATCATCTAGTGTACTGTGGAGCATATGAGAGATGCAAGGCAAATGCTTCTCATTCCCCTCTGGCTGTGCCCTTTTTCTTTCCTTTTCAACATAATTAAATTTCCTGAAAGAGTAATGTACTTTCTGAACCCAATTCCTTTCTTGCCATTTACTCTTAAGGGAAAACAATAATTATTTCAGATTTAAAGTAAAACAATAGATTACTGAAATCAAATTGAGAGTTCATATAAAAACTCATATAACCACAGAATGTTCTTTTCAACCAATGGTGCTTGGGACAACTGGATATTTCCATGAAATGGGAACCCCTACTTCACACCATATACAAAAGTTAACCCAGACTATAGATCAATGACTTCAATATAAGAGCTTAAAGCTATAAAGTTCTTAGAAGAAAACATAGAGGAAAATATTCATGACCTTGGATTTGGCAGTGGATTCTTAGATAGGACATCAAAAGCATGAGCAACAAAAGAAAAAAGATAAAATTGGCCTGGGCACAGTGCCTTATGCCTGTAATCCCAGCACTTTGGGAGGCCGAGGTGGGTATATCACCTGAGATTGGGAGTTTGAGACCAGCCTGGCCAACATGGTGAAACCCCATCTCTGCTAAAAATACAAAAATTAGGTGGGTGTGGTAGTGGGCACCTGTAATCCCAGCTACTCGGGAGGCTGAGGCAAGAGAATCACTTGAACCTGGGAGGCAGAGGTTGCAGCTAGCTGAGATTGCACCACTGCACTCCAGCCTGGGCTACAGAGGGAGACTTTGTCTCAAAAATAATAATAATAAAATAAATAAATAGAAAAAAGATAAAACTGGACTTCATCAAAATTAAAAACTTTTTTGTATAAAAGAACTCTATCGAGAAAGTAAGCAGACAACCTACAGAATAGGAGAAAATATTTGCAAATCATATTGTCTGATAAGGATCTAGGATCCAGAATATATAAAAAACTCTTCCAACTCAACAGCAAAAGGACAAACAACCAAAGAGAAAACGGGCAAAATACTTGAATAGACATTTCTCCAAAGAAGATAAAGAAATGGCCGGCCAGGTGCGGTGGCTCACACCTGTAATTTCAGCACTTCGGGAGGCTGAGGTGGGCAGATCATGAGGTCAGGAGATAGAGCCCACCCTGGCCAATGTGGTGAAACCTCATCTCTACTAAAGATACAAAAATTAGCTGGGTGTGGTGGTGCGCGCCTGTAGTCCCAGCTACTCGGGGGGTGAGGCAGGAGAATTGCTTGAACCTGGGAGGTTGATGTTGCAGTGAGCTGAGATTGTGCCACTGCACTCCAGCATGGCACCAGAGCGAGATACTGTCTAAAAAAAAAAACAAAACAAAAAAAACAAAAACAAATGGCCAATAAACCCATGAAAAGATGCCCAAAATCATTAGTCATTAAGGGAATGCAAATCAAAACCACAGTGAGACACCACCTTACACCTACTAAATGGTGCCAAAAATGGAGAATAATAAGTGTCGGTGAGAATGTGGAGAAGTTGGAGCTGTCCTACATTGCTCTGGGGATGTAAATGGCGCAGCTGCTATGGAAGACAGTTTGGCACTTCCTCAAAAAGTTAAACATGGAGTTACCATATGACCCAAAAGAACTGAAAATAGGAGTTCAAAAAAACATGTACATCTACGTGCCTAGCAGTCATATTCACAATATTCAAAAAGTAGAAACACCTCAGATGTCCATCAACTGATGAATGGATAGACCAATTCTAATATATGCATACAGTGGAGTATTATTCACCTATAAAGAGGAATGAAGCACTGATTCATGCTACAACGTGAATGAACCTGGAAAACATTATGCGAAGTGGAAGATGCCAGACACAAAAGGGCACATATTGTATAAGTTCATTTATATAAAATGTCCAGAAAAGGCAAATCCATAGAGACAGAAAGTAGAGTGGGTTAGCCAGATTCCAGGGTCAGGAGTGAGGGAGGAATAGCTAATAACCACTCAGTGCATACAGATTTTCTTTTGGGATGATGACAGTGTTCTGGAACTGGATAATGGTGGTTGTTTGCACATCATTTTAAATGTACTAAATGCCATTGAATTGCACACCTTAAAATGGTTAAAATGGTCAATTTTACTACAATATTTAAAAAGTGAGATTTTGTAAAAAATAGCAGTTCTGCCTTCTACCTAGGATGTAGAAAGCCAGAAAGAGCCTTGCTTCTACTGAAACAAGAAAAAGTTGGAGAATCTGAAAAATCGTAACTTTCTTGAACCCATCAGAGAGATGAAATCATAGTGCAATCAACTAACCTGAAAAAGAAACAGGTGCCTGCAAGGAGAAATAGGATGAAAGTACTGGCTCACTTGTGGTAGAGCCTGGGAGGAAGATGGGGCCACTATACAACAGATAAGAATTCAGCTGAGATTTTTTTTTTTTTTTTTTGAGACGGAGTCTTGCTCTTGTTGCCCAGGCTGGAGTGCAATGACACAATCTTGGCTCACTGCAACCTCTGCCTCCCAGGTTCAAGCGATTCTCCTGCCTCAGCCTCCCAAGTAGCTGAGATTACAGGTGCCCACCACTACACCTGGCTAATTTTTGTATTTTTGGTAGAGATGAGTTTTCACCATGTTGGCCAGACTGGTCTTGAACTCCTGACATCAGGTGATCCACCTGCCTCGGCCTCCCAACGTGCTGGGATTACAGGTGTGAGCCACCGCACCTGGCCTACATTTATCTTTTCTTTATATTAAAACATCCCAATTCTTCTAGCTCTTTTATTTTTTAATTTTTCCTTTTTGAGACAGTCTCACTCTGTCGCCCAGGCTGGAGTGCAGTGGTGCGATCTCAGCTCACTGCAACCTCTGCTTCCTGGGTTCAAGCGATTCTTGTGTCTCAAGTGGCTGGGATTACAGGTGCTTGCCACCACACCTGCTAATTTTTGTATTTTTAGTAGAGATAAGGTTTCACCCGCCTCAGCCTCCCAAAGTGCTGGGATTACAGGCATGAGCTACCACGCCCAGCCTAGCTATTTCAAACTATACAATAAATTATAACTATAGTCACCCTACTTTCCTATCAAACACTAGATCTCACTCCTTTTATCTAACTGTATTTTTGTATCCATTAACCAACCTCTCTGTCACCCTCCCCAAGCCTTCTCAGGTTCTGGTTACCACCAATCTACTCTCTATCTCCATGAGATACATTTTTTTTTTTTTAGCTCCCACATACTAGTAGGGAACATGTGGTATTTGTCTTTCTGTGCCTGGCTTATTTCACTTCACATAATAAGATCTAGCTCCATCCATGTTGCTGCAAAAGAAAGGATTTTATGCTTTGTTATAGCAGAATAATAATATTCCTTTGCATATATATATATATACACACACACATTTTTTTTTCTTTATCCACTCATCTGTTGATGGTCACTTTGATGAATTCTATATCTTGGCTATTGTGTTTTTGTTTATTTGGTGTTTTGTTTTGTTTTTGAGACAGGATCTCACTCTGGAGTGCAGTGGCACAAACCATAGCTCACCACAGCTTTTATCTCCCAGGCTAAAGCTGTCCTTCCACTGCAGCCTCCTGAGTAGCCGGGACTACAAGTATATGCCACCATGCCCAGCTAATTTTATTTTTAGTAGAGACAAGGTCTTGCTATGTTGCCCAGGCTGATCTCAAATTCCTGAGCTCAAGCTATCTTCCTGCCTCAGCCTCCCAAAGTGCTGGTATTACAGGCATGAGCCACTGTGACCGGCCTTGGCTATTGGAAATAGTGCTGCAATAAACATGGGAACACAGATACCTCTTTGATATACTGATTTCCTTTCTTTTGGATATATACCCAGCAGTGGAATTGCTGGCTCATATGGTAGCTCTATTTGTATTTTTTTTTTTTTTTTTTTTAGATGGAATCTTGCTCTGTTGCCCAGGCTGGAGTGCAGTGGCGCGATCTCGGCTCACTGCATGATTTATAATCCTTTGGGTATATACCCAGTAATGGCATTGCTGGGTCAAATTGTATTTTTTTTTTTTTTTTTTTGAGGAATGTCCACACTGTTTTCTATTGTAACTGTACTCATTTACATGCCCACCAATGGTATATAATATTCATTCCCCTTTCTCTGCATCCTTGCTAGCATCCTTTTTTTTTTCACATGCCCACTGTGTCAAATGTCTTTTTGATAAAAGGCATTTTAACTGGAGTGAGATGATATCTCACTGTCACAACCAATCTTTTCATAAGCACCTGGTAGTCATGAAAAAGTATCTGCAAGTGGGTGCAAATTCCTCTTGTGTCTGTGGCTCCCAAGGTTCCTATACTGTCTTCTCAGCCTTTAGCAAATAATTAAAAATCTCAGGCCGGGTGCAGTGGCTCACCCCTGTAATTGGGAGGTTGGGAGTTCGAGACCAGCCTGACCAACATGGAGAAACCCTGTCTCTACTAAAAATACAAAAATTAGCCAGGTGTGGTGGCACATGCCTGTAATCCAGCTACTCAGGAGGCTGAGGCAGGAGAATCGCTCGAACCTAGGAGGTTGAGGTTGTGGTGAGCCGAGATTGCGCCATTGCACTCCAGCCTGGGCAACAAGAGTGAAACTCTGTCTCAAAAAAAAAGGAGAAAAGATAAATGTTTGAGGTGATAGATATCCCAGTTACTCTGACTTGATCATTGCACATTGTATGCACGTATCAAAATAACACAAGCCAGGCATGGTGGGCTTTCGCCTGTAACCTCAGCTACTTGGGAGGCTGATGTGGGAGTATTATTTGTGTCCAGGGATTTGAGACCAGCCTGGGCAACATAACAAAACCCCATCTTAAAAATATATATATATGCCGGGCACGGTGGCTCACACCTGTAATCCCAGCACTTTGGGAGGCCGAGGCAGGCAGATCACAAGGTCAGGAGATCAAGACCATCCTGGCTAACACGGTGAAACCCCGTCTCTACTAAAAATACAAAAAAATTAGCCAGGCGTGGTGGCGGGCGCCTGCAGTCCCAGCTACTTGGGAGGCTGAGGCAGGAGAATGGCGTGAACCCGGGAGGTGGAGCTAGCAGTGAGCTGAGATCGGGCCACTGCACTCCAGCCTGGGTGACAGAGCGAGACTCCGTCTCAAAAAAAAAAACAGAAATCCCCCACATATATATGTATATAATCAAAAAATACGTATAACTAATATGTATCAATTTAAAAATTAATAAAATATGCTTTTGGTTAAAAAACGGTTGGTCATGGGGCTAGAGTCTAAAAAACCCCTCCCTCCCTCCTTCATGGAGCAAGGGGGCAGCAGCCACTGCAGGAAAGGCATGAAGCCACATCTGGACCATTCTCGCTTATGGAGCAAAGCCTTGAGCCACTGTGGAAGGGAAGCAAATCCTGTTGACCCCTCCGTCCCTGCTTTAGGCAAAGGTGAAGACCCATTACACCTAGTGGCGATGGAAAGGAAAAGGAACACTACCTTGGCAGAGGGGCAGGAAACTATCTTGGACTCAGATTATAAGAGGTCGCCTGCCACTAAGGAAGGGACAGGATCACTGAGAAAACCCCACTTAAAAACTGGGGCTGCATGAGGACAACAGAGAAGCACTGCTCGTCTCCCACCACCAGGGGAGCAAGCACTGTTTAATAAGCAGCAGTGGACTGCTTCTGAGGCAGGAAACAGCATACAGAGGCTCACCCAGGCACAGGCACATGAGGAAAGCCTACAGCTGAGGGAGGGGAAGGAACATCGAGGAACAACTCTCCAACAACCAGCTGTCCCTAAACCTAACTCTAGAAGACTTGGAAAATGGTGGTGCACTGAAGGTAACCTTAACAAAAATCTCAATCGCAGCTCAGCTTCTGACCAAATTAACTCAACTGTCCCCACTAATGGCCTGGAAGAACAAACAGTGTGCCCATTTCTAAACAGATATTTTTACCTCTGTCTCTCCTGTCTTAACATATGTCTGGCATTCAGTAAGAAATTATGAGGCACCCACAAGAGCAAGAGAAAAACGAAGCCACTGTGAAGAGCAAAAGCAGTCAACAGAACCAAACTCAAATGTGACAAGGATGTCAAAACCAGCAGACAAGGAATTTAAAGTAACTATGATTCATATGTTAAAGGCAGTAGTGAAAATGTTGATAACATGCACATACAGGTGAGGAAGACTCAACCAGCTACTGTTTATAGGAAACCCACTATAAATATAATGATATAAATGGATTTAAAAGTAAAAAGATGGATAAAGATATACCATGGAAACACTAATCAAAAGGCAGTGTGGTTATATTAGTATCTGATAAAGTATACTTGAGAACAAGGAATATTTCCAGGTATAAAGATGATACATAATGATAAAAAGGTCAATTCACCAAGAAGACATAATAATCCTAAATGTGTGTAAACCCAATAACAGCTTTGAAATATATGAAGCAGGAGGCCAGGCATTATGGCTCATTGTAATCCCATGCATTTTGGGAGTCTGAGGCAGGAGGATCACTTGTGCCCAGAAGTTTGAGACAAGTCTGGGCAACATGGTGAGACTCTGACTCTACAAAAAAAATTTTTTTTTAAATTAGCCAGGTGTGGTGGCATATGCCTGAAGTCCTAGCTACTTGGGAGGCTGAGGCAGGAAGATCACTTGAGTCTGGGAGGTTGGAGGCTGTACTCCAGCTTGGGCAACTGGGTGACAGAATGAGACACTGTCCTCCCTCCTCTCCCCCTCAAAAAATACATGAAACAAAAACTGAAAGGAGAAATAGATAAATCTAGTTACAATTGGAGGCTTTAATATTTCTTTTGTGTAATCAGTAGAAGTAGTGTACAGAACATCAATAAGAAGATAGAAAACCTGGGCCGGGCACGGTAGCTCACGACTGTAATCCCAGCACTTTGGGAGGCTAAGGTGGGCAGATTACTTTAGGTCAGGAGTTTGAGACCAGCCTGGCCAACATGGTGAAACCTCTGTCTCTATTAAAAATATAAAAATTAGCTGGGCATGGTGGCAAGTGCCTGTAACCCCAGCTACTTGGGAGGTTGAGGCAGGAGAATCACTCAAACCCGGGAGGCAGAGGTTGCAGTGAGCCAAGATCGTGCCACTGCACTCCAGCCTGGGTGTCAGGGTAAGACTCCGTCTCAAAAACAAACAAACAAACAAAACAAAAAACAAAAACCACCTGGACAGCACTACCAACCAGCTCTTTCTAACTGACATTTAGAGAATACTCTAAATGTTTCAAGTGCATTTGAAACATTTACCAAGATAGGCCACATTCTGGCCATAAAACAAAACAAATTTGTTAGAATTGAATTTACACAGTGTTGTTTATGGAATTCAGACAGAGGTCAACAGAAAAATATCTGGAAAAATCCCCAAATATTTGGAAATTGAACAACATATTTCTAAGTATCCTTTGGGTCAAAGAGGAATTCATTAAGGAAATTACAAAATATTTTGAATTGAATAGAAAATGAAAACACAATAAAAATTTGTGAGATGTGACAAAAACAGTGCTTAGAAGGAAATTCATAGCATTAAGTACTCTTTATACATGAGAAGAGTTTTCAGTGAATGAACTCAATAATTTAAGCTACCTTAAGAAACATGATAAAGAAAAGCAAACTAAATTCAAAGCAAGCAAAAAGAAGGGATAAATATGAGACTGGAAATAAAATACACTGAAACTAGAAAATAGGAAAAAAAATCAACCCAAAATTTGGTTATTTGGAAAGTTTAATAAAGTTGATAAATCTACAGACAAACTGACCAAGATAAAAAGAAGAAAGAAAATACCAATATTAGAAGTGAAACAGGCAGGGCACAGTGGTTCACGCTTGTAATCCCAGCACTCGGGAGGCCGAGGCGGGTGGATCACTTGAGGTGAGGAGTTCGAGACCAGCCTCGCCAACATGTCGAAACCCCATCTCTACTAAAAATACAAACACCAGCCATGCATGGTGGCAGGTGCCTGTAATCTCAGCTACTCGGGAGGCTGAGGCAGGAGAATCACTTGAACCCAGGAAACGAGGAGGCAGAAGTTGCAGTGAGCCAAGATTACACCACTGTACTCTAGCCTGGGCAACAGAGTGAGACTGTCTCAAAAAAAAAAAAAAAAGAATTGAAAGAGGCAACATTACTATAGATGTTGTAAACATTAAAAGCACAATAAAGGAGTATTAGAAAAAACTTTTTATTCATAAATTTAACAACTTTGACAAAATGGATAAATTCCTTAAAAGATACAAACTACCAAAACTTAAAAGAAAATAGATAACCTAGTTTTATAGTTATTAAAGAAATTTAATTTTTAGTTTAAAATCCTCCATTGAAGAAAACTCCAGGACCAGATGGGTGCACTTCAGGAATAAATAATACTAATTCTACATAAATCCTTCTAGAAAGTAGAAGAGGATGGAACACTTCCCAGTACATTTTATTTTACCCTGACACCAAAACCAGTATCTCTAATGAACACAGATGCAAGGAAAAGAAAGAAAAGGCATAGAGATTGGAAAGGAAGGCACAAAACAGCCTCTGTTTATAGATAACATGATTGTCTATATAGAAAATCCCAAAGAAACTATAATAACGTTACTGTGTCTAAGAAGTAACTTTAGCATGGCCTGTGTTGTAGATGACATGATTGTCTAAGAAGAAAATCCCAAAGAATCTATAATAAAGCTATTATATCTAAGAAGGGAGTTTAGCAAAGTCACAGGACACAAGGACAACTAAAAAAAAAACTACTTGTATATACTAGCAATGAATATTTGGAAATGGAAAAAATTGTAAAAGAATCACTTATACTAACACCAAAAATTCCCCCATGAGGGCTGGGTGTGGTGGCTCAAGCCTGTAATCCCAGCACTTTGGGAGGCCAAAGTGGGAGGATCACTTGAGGCCAGGTGTTCAAAACCAACCTGGCCAACATAGCAAGACCCCATCTCTTAGAAAAAGAAAAACCTGGGACGGGTTCCAAGATAGCCAAATAAGAACAGCTCCGGTCTGCAGCTCCCAGCGGGATCGACGCAGAAGACAAGTGATTTCTGCATTTCCAACTGAGGTACCTGGTTCATCTCATTGGACAGTGGGTGCAGTCCATGGAGGGCGAGCCAAAGCAGGGCGGGACATCACCTCACCCAGGAAGTGCAAGGCGTTGGGAGATTTCCCTTTCCTAGCCAAGGGAATCCCTGACAGACTGTACCTGGGAAAAATAGGACACTCCCCCCCCAGATACTGTGCATTTCCATTTCCTGGTCTTAGCAAATGCAGACCAAGAGATACTGTCCAGTGCCTGGCTTGGGGGGTCCCACACACACGAAGGCTTGCTCACTGCTAGCACAGCAATCTGAGATCACACTGTGAGGCAACAACCTGGCAGTGGGAGGGGCGTCCGCCATTGCTGAGGCTTGAGTAGGTAAACAAAGCTGCCTGGAAGCTCGAACTAGGGGGAGCCCACCACAGCTCAGCCAGGCCTGCTGCCTCTGTAGACCCCACCATTGGGGGCAGGGCATAGCTGAACAAAAGACAGCAGAAACTTCTGCAGACTTAAACATCCCTGTCTGACAGCTCCAAAGAGAGCAGTGGTTCTATCAGCACAGTATTTGAGCTCTGAGAACGGACAGACTCCTCAAGTGGGTCCCTGACCCCCATGTAGCCTAACTGGGAGATACCTCCCAGTAGAGGACGACTTACACCTCATACAGGCAAGTGCCCCTCTGGGACAAAGCTTACAGAGGAAAGATCAGGCAGCAATATTTGCTGTTCTGCAATATTTGGTGTTCTGCAGCCTCCACTGGTGATACCCAGGCAAACAGGGTCTGGAGTGGACTTCCAGCAAACTCCAACAGACCTGCAGCTGAGGGACCTGACTGTTGGAAGGAAAACTAATTAACAGAAAGGAATAGCATCAACATCAACAAAAAGGACATCCACACCAAAACCCCATCTGTAGGTCACCAACATCAAAGACCAAAGGTAGATAAAACCACAAAGAGGGGGAGAAACCAGAGCAGAAAAGCTGAAAATTCTAAAAACCAGAGCACCTCTTCTCCTCTAAAGGATCACAGCTCCTTGCCAGCAACAGAACAAAGTTGGATGGAGAATGACTTTGACGAGTTGACAGAAGTAGGCTTCAGAAGGCTGGTAATAACAAACTTCTCCGAGCTAAAGGAGGATGTTCAAACCCATCGCAAGGAAGCTAAAAACCTTAAAAGAAGATGAGATGAGTGGCTAACTAGAATAAACAGTGTAGGGAAGACCTTAAATGACCTGATGGAACTGAAAACCATGGCACAAGAACTTCGTGACACATGCACAAGCTTCAATAGCCAATGCGATCAAGTGGAAGAAAGGGTATCGGGGATTGAAGATCAAATTAATGAAATAAAGTGAGAAGAGAAGTTTAGAGAAAGAAGAGTAAAAAGAAACAAACAAAGCCTCCAAGAAATATGGGACTATATGAAAAGACCAAATCTTCGTTTGATTGGTGTACCTGAAAGTGACGGGGAGAATGGAACCAAGTTGGAAAACACTCTTCAGGATATTATCCAGGAGAATTTCCCCAACCTAGCAAGGCAGGCCAACATTCAAATTCAGGAAATACAGAGAACACCACAAAGATACTCTTCAAGAAGAGCAACCCAAGACACATAATTGTCAGATTCACCAAGGTGGAAATGGAGGAAAAAATGTTAAGGGCAGCCAGAGAGAAAGGTCAGGTTACCCACAAAGGGAAACAGACTAACAGCGGATCTCTCGGCAGAAACTCTACAAGCCAGAAGAGAGTGGGAGCCAATATTCAACATTCTTAAAAAAATTTTCAACCCAGAATTTCATATCCAGCCAAACTAAGCTTCATAAGTGAAGGAGAAATAAAATCCTTTCTGGACAAGCAAATGCTAAGAGATTTTGTCACCACCAGGACTGCCTTATAAGAGCTCCTGAGGGAAGCACTAAACATAGAAAAGAACAACCGGTACCAGCCACTGCAAAAACATGCCAAATTGTCAAGACCATCGATGCTATGAAGAAACTGCATCAACTAATGGGCAAAATAACCAGCTAACATCATGATGACAGGATCAAATTCACACATAACAATGTTAACCTTAAATGTAAATGGGCTAAATGCCCCCAATTAAAAGTGATAGACTGGCAAATTGGATAGAGTCAAACCCATCAGTGTGCTGTACTTAGGAGACCCATCTCACGTGCAGAGACACACATAGGCTCAAAATAAAGGGATGGAACAAGATCTACCAAGGAAATGCAAAGAAAAAAAAAAGGGGGGCGGGGGCGGCTGAAATCCTAGTCTCTGATAAAACAGACTTTAAACCAACAAAGATCACAAGACACAAGGCCATTACATAATAGTAAAGGGATCAATTCAACAAGAAGAGCTAACTATCCTAAATATATATGCACCCAATACAGGAGCACCAGTATTCACAAAGCAAGTCCTTAGAGACTTACAAAGAGACTTAGACTCCCATACAATAATAATGGGAGACTTTAACACCACACTGTCAACATTAGACAGATCCATGAGACAGAAGGTTAACAAGGATATCCAGGACTTGAACTCAGCTCTGCACCAA
>NW_012101721.1:1625647-1627842 GCF_000951045.1 Mandrillus leucophaeus
AATGACTACTGGGTACATAACGAAATGAAGGCAGAAATAAAGATATTCTTTGAAACCAATGAGAACAAAGACACAACATACCAGAATATCTGAGACACATTTAAAGCGGTGTGTAGAGGGAAATTTATAGCACTAAATGCCCACAAGAGAAAGCAGGAAAGATATAAAATTGACACCTTAACATCACAATTAAAAGAACTAGAAAAGCAAGAGCAAAGAAATTCAAACGCTAACAGAAGGCAAGAAATAACTAAGATCAGAGCAGAACTGAAGGAGATGGAGACACAAAAAAAACTTCAAAAAATCAATGAATCCAGGAGTTGGTTTTTTGAAAGGATCAACAAAACTGATAGATGGCTAGCAAGACTAATAAAGAAGAAAAGAGAGAGGCATCAAATCGATGCAATAAAAAATGATAAAGGGGATATCACCACCGATCCCACAGAAATACAAACTACCATCAGAGAATACTATAAACACCTCCACCAAATAAACTAGAAAATCTAGAAGAAATGGACAAATTCCTGGACACATACACCCTCCCAAGACTAAACCAGGAAGAAGTTGAATCTCTGAATAGGCCAATAACTGGCTCTGAAATTGAAGCAATAATTAATAGCCTACCAACTAAAAGATGTCCAGGACCAGATGGATTTACAGCTGAATTCTACCAAAGGTACCAAGAGGAGCTGGTAGCATTCCTTCTGAAACTATTCCAATCAACAGAAAAGGAGGGACTCCTCCCTAACTCATTTTATGAAGCCAACATCATCCTGATACCAAAACCTGGCAGAGGCACAACAAAAAAAGAGAATTTTAGGCCAATATCCCGATGAACATCAATGCGAAAATCTTCAATAAAATACTGGCAAACCGAATCCAGCAGCACATCAAAAAGTTTATCCACCATGATCAAGTCGGCTTCATCCCTGGGATGCAAGGCTGGTTCAACATACTCAAATCAATAAATGTAATGCATCACATAAACAGAACCAAAGACAAAAACCACATGATTATCTCAATAAATGCAGAGAAGGCCTTCAACAGAATTCAACAGCCCTTCATGCTAAAATCTCTCAATAAACTAGGTATTGATGGAATGTATCTCAAAATAATAAGAACTAGTTTTACAAACCCACAGCCAATATCATATTGAATGGGCAAAAACTGGAAGCATTTCCTTTGAAAACTGGCACAAGACAGGGATGCCCTCTCTCACCACTCCTTTTCAACAGTATTGGAAGTTCTGGCCAGGGCAATCAGGCAAGAGAAAGAAATAAAGGGTATTCAATTTGGAAAAGAAGAAGTCAAATTGTCTATGTTTGCAGATGACATGATAGTATATTTAGAAAACCCCATCATCTCAGCCCAGAATCCCCAGAATCTCCGCAAAGTCTCAGAATACAAAGTCAATGTGCAAAAATCACAAGCATTCCTATACACCAATAACAAACAGCCAGATCATGAGTGGACTCCCATTCACAATTGCTACAAAGAGAATAAAATACCTAGGAATCCAACTTACGAGGGATGTGAAGGACCTCTTCATGGGGAACTACAAACCCCACTGCTCAAGGAAATAAAAGAGGACACAAACAAATGGAAGAACATTCCATGCTCATGGATAGGAAAAATAAATATCATGAAAATGGCCACACTGCCCAAAGTAATTTATAGATTCAATGCCATTCCCATCAAGCTACCAATGTCTTTCTTCACAGAATTGGAAAAAACTACTTTAAAGTTCATATGAAACCAAAAAGAGCCTGCATTGCCAAGGCAATCCTAAGCAAAGGAACAAAGCTGCAGGCATCACGCTACCTGACTTCAAACTATACTACAAGGCTACAGTAACCAAAACAGCATGGTACTGGTACTAAAATAGCTATATAGACCAATGAATCAGAACAGAGGCCTCAAATAACACCACACATCTACAACCATCTGATCTTTGACAAACCTGACAAAAACAAGAAATGGGGAAAGGATTCCCTATTTAATAAATGGTGCTTGGAAAACTGGCTAGTCATATGTAGAAAGCTGAAACTGGATCCCTTCCTTACACCTTATCCAAAAATTAATTCAAGATGCATTAAAGACTTAAATGTTAGACCTAAAACCATAAAAACCCTAGAAGAAAACCTAGGCAATACTATTCAGGACATAGGCATGGGCAAGGACTTCATGACTAAAAC
>NW_012101721.1:1627892-1647146 GCF_000951045.1 Mandrillus leucophaeus
GCAAGGACTTCATGACTAAAACCCCAAAAGCAATGGCAACAAAAGCCAAAATAGACAAATGGGATCTAATTAAACGAAAGAGCTTCTGCACAGCAAAAGAAACTACCATCAGAGTGAACAGGCAACCTGCAGAATGGGAGAAAATTTTTGCAATCTGCCCATCTGACAAAAGGCTAATACCCAGAATCTACAAAGAACTTAAACAAATTTACAAGAAAAAAGCAACCCCATCAGAGTGGGCAAAGGATATGAATAGACACTTCTCAAAAGAAGACATTTCTGCAGTCAACAAACATATGAAAAAAAGCTCATCATCCCTGGTCATCAGAGAAATGCAAATCAAAACCACAATGAGATACTATCTCACACCAGTTAGAATGGCGATCATTAAAAAGTCAGGAGACCACAGATGCTGGAGAGGATGTGAAGAAATAGGAATGCTTTTACACTGTTGGTGGAAGTGTAAATTAGTTCAACCATTGTGGAAGACAGTGTGGCGATTCCTCAAGGATCTAGACTAGAAATACCATTTGACCCAGCAATCCCATTACTGGATATATACCCAAAGGATTATAAATCATGCTACTATAAAGACACATGCACACACATGTTTATTGCAGCACTGTTCACAATTGCAAAGACTTGGAACCAACCCAAATGTCCATCAGTGATAGACTGGATTAAGAAAATGTGGCACATATACACAATGGAATACTTCACAGCCATAAAAAAGGATGAGTTCATGTCCTTTGCAGGGACATGGATGAAACTGGAAACCATCATTATCAGCAAACTATCACAAGGACTGAAAACCAAACACTGCATGTCCTCACTCATAGGTGGGAATTTGAACAATGAGAATACTTGGACTCAGGGCAGGGAACATCACACACTGGGGCCTGTCATGGGGTGGGGAACTCAGGGAGGGATAGCATTAGGAGAAATACCTAATGTAAATGACGAGTTGATGGGTGCAGCAAACCAACATGGCACATGTATACCTGCAGGTTTGTATACACAAACCTGCACGTTGTGCACATGCACCCTAGAACTTAAAGTATAATAAAAAAGAAAAAAGAAAAAGAAAAACCCTCATGAAAATCTTAGGTATAAACTTCATAAAATATGTGCAATGACTATACTGAGAACTATAAAACAAGGATGAAATAAAGATTTAAATAAACAGAGAGGTATACTATGTTTATGGATTGGAGTACTCAACATTGTTAAGATGGCCTGTTCTTCCCCAAATGATCTATAGCTTCAATGCAGTTCCAATGAAAATCCTACCAGGCTTCTGTAGATAAAAACAAGCCAATTCTAAAATTTATAGGAAAGAATAAGGGGACTAGAATTAACTGCCCTCCCAACCCAAATGGTGAAAAAAGATGAACAATGCAGTTGGTGGACCATACTGTCTGATATCAAAACTAACTGTAAAGTTAGGGTAATCAAGACAGTGTAGTATTGGTGAATTGGTAGATAAATAGATGAGTGGAACAGCATAGAGTTAAAAATAGACACACATTTACCAGTTGATTTTCTACAATAGTGCAAAGACAATTCAATGGTAAAGGGATAGGCTTTTCTTAAAGATCTATTTTTTTAAGCAAGTTTGACCTATACCTCATACCATATGCAAAAATCAACTCTAAATGGATAATAAATGTAAACTTATAAGCTATAACTATTAATCACCTGTTTTGTGGTACTTTTCAAAATCATGTATTAAATTTGTAGACACACACAAGGATATGTTTCTCAGCCATTTATCGTCTAGTTTTTTTGTACGTTTTTTATAGTAATGCCATAATACTGTAATAACTATCATTTTGTCATATGGCTTTATGTTGGGTGAGACAAGTTCTCCCTCATTACTCTTATTTTGCTTTTTTACTTGAAAAGTCTATGCAGTCCAACTCATTCTTATTAGTCATCTGAATCAACTTTTCACTAGTATCATCAATGATATATTTACCAAACGAGTCTTTGCCTATTAGACCCCTGTGTAGCATCTGACATCATGATTACTCTTTCTTTGAAATTCTCCCCAAATGTGTACATAACATTTGTATTAGTCAGCTTGGGCTGCCATTGCAAAATACCTTAAACTCTCTTAAACAACATAAATTAATTTTCTTACAGTTCTGGAGGCTAGAAGTACAAGATCAGGTTGCCAGCATGGCCAGGTTTTGGTGAGGGCTCCCTGCCTGGCTTGTAGAAGGCCACCTTCTCTCTGTGTCCTCACGTGGGGGAGAGAAAGCTTTGGTATCTCTTATAAGGACACTAGTTCTGTTGGATCAGGGCTCCACCCGTAGGACCTCATGTAATCTTAATTACCTCCTTAAAGGCCCTATCTCCAATACAGTCAAATAGCAGATAAGGGCTTCAACATATGAATTTGGTGGTGGGACACAATTCAGTCCATGGCAATATTATTTTCATATTTATTTTATTGTATTGTAACAGTTTTGCTATCTCACTCCACTAGACTTTTGAGCTCCTTAAGGGTGGGGATTATATCTAATTTATTTGTGTATCTCTAATACTTGATACATAATAAGGCACCCAATAAACATTTAAAATGAATAATGAGGCCGGGCGTGGTGGCTCAAGCCTGTAATCCCAGCACTTTGGGAGGCCGAGACGGGTGGATCACGAGGTCAGGAGATCGAGACCATCCTGGCTAACACGGTGAAACCCTATCTCTACTAAAAAATACAAAAAACTAGCCGGGCAAGGTGGCGGGCACCTGTAGTCCCAGCTACTCGGGAGGCTGAGGCAGGAGAATGGCGTGAACCCGGGAGGCAGAGCTTGCAGTGAGCCGAGATCCGGCCACTGCACTCCAGCCTGGGCGACAGAGCGAGACTCCGTCTCAAAAAAAATAAAAATTAAAAAAAAAATAAAATGAATAACGAGATGACATAATTCAGCTTGTGTTCCCCTGTCTTAGGTAATGGTATTACCATGTATCTGTCTTCCCAGGTTGTAAATCTCAGTCATTGTTTACTTTTCCCTTTTATACACCCTGTGTTCAACTATATCCCTAGTACTAAGACTTTGACTTTCTAAAGGTCTTTCAAATCCATCCCTACTCCGGCTCCAGAGCTACATCTTTCCTATCATCATGTGTCAGATTGTTTTCATTGCCTCTTAACAGGATGTCTTAGTCAGTTGAGTGTTGCCATAAAGGAATACCTGAGGCTAGGTAACTTAGGAGGAAAAGAGGTTTGTTTGGCTCACAATTCTGCTGGCTGGAAGGTGGGCATCTGGCGAAAGCCTCAATCCTCTTCCACTCACGGCAGAAAGCAAATGGGAGTTGGCATGTGCTGAGATTACATGGAGAGAGGAAGCAAGAGAGTGGAGGGAGGTGCCAGGCTGTTTTTAACAAGCAGTTTTGTGGGAACTAATGGGTAAGTACTCATTCCTCCTTCCCAGGGAGGGCATTAATCTAGTCTTGAGGAATCTGCCTCCATGACCCAAACACTTGCCATTAGGCCCCACCTCCAACATTGGGGATCAACTTTCAACATGAGGTGTCGGGGGACAAACACCTAAACTACCGCACAGGATTTCTGGTTTCCAGTTTGGCCCATCCAATCCATACTTTGCCGCGAGATCAACTTTTCTAAAATGCCTGTCTAATCATATCACTACCTTTTAGTAACTTTCCATAGCTTAAGACTAACATCCTGAACTCTTACCCTGTCACAGTCTTTTGTGATCTGGCCTCTGCCTACTTAATTACCTCACAACTTCCCGATGTATTCATTATGCTTCAGCCTTAGTAATTCACCTACAGTTTTATAAATATATGATCCCATTTCATGCTTCTGCACCTGTCCTTCCCTCTTCTTGGAATACTCTTTTCAACTTCTGTATCTTATGATTTCTAAAAGGTGCTTTTAAAAAGGACTCTCCAACCATGGGCCCTTCCTGACCTGTTCCAGGAGGAATTAACCTGGTCATCTTCAGTCTTCCAATACAGCTTGTAGAAATCTGATTTTAGTGTATTGTAATTATTTGTAATTGTATTTATCATCCATACTAAATGATAAACTCTTGGAGGTTGGAGACCACATATAGTTGATTTTTATATTCTCAAATCGAACACACAGTAGGTACTCAATAAATGTTTGCTGAATGAATGAATAAATATATAGCTTTAATGTTAAAAGTGAATATTTTATTTATTCAACCACCACTGTGTGCTGGGCACTGTGCTAGATGCTGGGGCAAAGGAGAATTATGGCATGTAGGTTACAATAATTGGCATTCTTTTTTTTTTGGAGACGGAGTTTCACTTTGTCACCAAGACTTGAGTGCAGTGGCTCGATCTCAGCTCACTGCAATCTCTGCCTCCCGGGTTCAAGCGATTCTTCTGCCTCAGCCTCCCGAGTAGCTGGAACTACAGGTGCACGCCACCACGCCTGGCTAATTTTTTATATTTTAGTAGAGACGGGGTTTCACCATGTTGCCCAGGCTGGTCTTGAACTCCTGAGCTCAGGCAGTCCGCCCACTTCGACCTCCCAAAGTGCTAGGATTACAGGCGTGAGCCACCGCGCCTGGCCAATTGGCATTCTTTGAAGAAAAACTCTGAAAACAGACTGAATGCCATTTCTGTACAAAGAGGTGAAGTTCCTTTGTCTTTTTCCCTTCTATTAATTCATCCTTCATACTCCTTATTTTAAACCCCCTCCCAGAACTACTGTTCTGTGGCTGCAAATCTGACTACCTAGAATAAGTTAAGAGGAAGATCAGTATAGGTGGAATAGCAGGAGATATTTTAGTAACAGTTTAGTTATTAGTGTTTGATAAAAGTTTCTGATTTGTCATTTCTCCTATGAAAGTCATAATTACAAGGACTCATACTTTTCCAAAAGTACCTTTTTAAAAGATAGAGACAGTCCAGGTGCAGTGGCCCATGCCCGTAATCCCAATAGTTTGGGAGGCCAAGGTGGGTGGATTACTTGAGGCAGGGAGTTCAAGACCAGCCTGGCCAACATGGCAAAACCTTGTCTCTACTAAAAATACAAAAATTAGCTGGGCGTGGTGGCACACACCTGTTATCCCAGCTACTCGAGAGGCTGAGGCACAAGAATGACTTAAACCCGGGAGGTGGAGGTTGCAGCGAGCTGAGGTTGTGCCACTGCACTCTAGCCTGGGTGATAGAGCGAGACTCTGTCTTTTTTTTTTTTTTGCTGGGGGGACGGAGTGTCGCTCTATCACCCACGCTGGAGTGCAGTGTCGCCATCTCGGCTCACTGCAACCTCCACCTCCCGGGTTCAAGCAGTTCTCTGCCTCACCCTCCCAAGTAACTGGGATTACAGGCGTGCGCCACCATGCCCAGCTAACTTTTGTATTTTTAGTAGAGACGGGGTTTCACCATGTTGGCCAGGCTGTTCTTGAACTCCTGACCTCGTGATCCACCCGCGTCGGCCTCCCAAAGTGTTGGAAAATACAGGCGTGAGTCACTGCACCTGGCGAGACCCTGTCTTTAAAAAAAAAAAAAAAAGTGTATCAAGAAACCTGTGTTAAAGACTATGGCATCAACACTATAAATCTTAAGTTGCTAAGGTTCTGTACCTCTTAGACTGGGAGCATGAGCCCCCTGGGATCTGAGTTTCTAAGGTTGCTTTGCTTCTGTGGTTCTTGTTCCTATCGACTTTTCTTTCTATGAGTTACATGAGTATTCTCTACTACGAACCCCCAAAACCTAAATATTAGCAGAGTCTACAGCTTCTGCTGTGTGTCTGCCCTCCCTGGCTGAAATCTTGCCATGCTTCTCTGTCCTTTTTTGATCTTTAGCAATGACACCTGTTTTATCAGTTGCTGTTCCCCTACTATGAGTGAGGAATGATCAGTCCTCGTGATAGCGTCCATGTCTGAAGCAAGTCGTGCTCGTGGTCCTAGGCAATCATAGCATATGGACATGGTGTTTGGCAAGGGTGTGAGAGCTGTGGGCTGTGACCTCAGGCAGCTTTGTTCTCCCGGAACATTTTGAATAACTGCAGATGGGTGGTTTGGAGCAAATGAATGTTCTAACCAGAGTCTCTTTCTCATTATAGAGTTGCCTCACTCACAGAGCTCTCCAACTGTCAGCAGCACCTGTACTAAAGTGCTCTATTTCACTGACCGGTCACTTACGCCCTTCATGGTCAATATACCAAAGAGGTGAGATTCTGGGATCATTATACTTCACTGTAAAGAAGGAAAGGAAGGCAGAACCTCATTAGTTACTGCCCATATGAGCAGCTGGAAGGTGTCTGAGAAGCAGTATAGTTAGATCTCACTATAGTGAGATGAGCCAGAGAGATAGAGATTGTAGTTTCAGCTTTGCCACTATTCAGTGGTATTATAAAAGACAAGTCATGATCTACTACTAGGTACAGGTACAACAATAGCACTTCCAATCCTGATAACTATGCAAATATTGCTCTGCATTTGGAAAAAAAAATTTTTTTTTTTTTTAAGTGTTCAAAATAGCTCCTGCTGATAAATGGATTGCAGCCTGACACTCACTCCAGGACTATGACCTAATTGATCTTTGTTACTATTCAATGACTGCAACTAATCCCTATTGAGAAATTATGTTGAAAACCTTCCAAAAAGTTAATGTGCTTCCTTTTAAGGGAAATAGTTTTGAAATAAAAATATTTAAACTCTGCAACCAACTATTGAGAGAGGTTATAGGATTTTCCTTACCTAGACAGTCTGCTTATTTGGTCTGGGTTAGACGCCAGCTTCCTAAAGATAGAGGGATAAAGATGGTGATACTTGATTTGATTCTACTATCCTAGAGAATTGGGATATTGTAGCAAAGAAGAAAATCAAGAGAACTTTGATATGTTTATGGTTATTCAACAAATTTGATTTCAGGGACTTTATGTCTTATTTCCAGAGAAAAGTGATTTGGCTCCTGAAGCAATAAGTCAATTTTAAATTCTCACATCACCCCATATTTAATACTGTTTTCATTCCCTAGTGATGACAGGTTCTCCAGCCTCCGCTGTTTTAGTCATCTGGGTTATTAGGGGCAGTGACCTAATGAGGGGCTATTTCTGCTTATTGACTTTGGCAGGGGGCTGGGTTTAAAGTTAACATCTTATCTTTCCAGCTATTGATCAACAGTGTATGTTAGTGCTGTCTCTTTGTGTTGCAGGTTGGAGGAGGTGACGCTAAAGGATTTTAAAGCAGCTATTGATCGGGAAGGGAATCACCGGTATCACTTCAAAGCACTGGATCCTGAGTTTGGCACTGTCAAAGAAGAGGTAAAGAATCTCTGGGGAGTCTGTATGGTATTGTTTCTTTCTGAACCCTGAAGCCTCCTGTTCAAGCACTGGTGTCCAGAAGTACATGAGTTCCCTGACCAGGTCGGAGGAATTTGCCAGAGCCTCAGACCACGGTCTGATTACCCTAGACAAGTAGTCATAGATTAGTCCAAGATGTTGATAGGTTCTTTAGTTGTAGGACTTCATCATTTGACTAAGAACTTGGATATAATTTTTATTTTAAATTATTTTGTTAGGGAAAATAAAGAACCTAAGACAACAAATAATTTTCCATCTGTAGCCAAATCTTAGAAAACTTCTTGCTTCCTATGTAGAGCAAAATAAACAGGCATGGATATATGGAACTGTGTATTTCTCATAATGAAATCAAGGAACTTCTAGGGAGTTATGTATGCTTATGCCCAAGTCCTTGAGTAAGTATTTTCTTAGCCTACACGTCTCTTTCTAATCCATTTGTCAAAGACAGACTTTTTGGGGGGAATACAGTTCTGGGTTATATAGTATTACAAGTGGATTCACTGCAGTTACAGAATGAAAAAAGTTATTATAGAAAAAGTAAAATTTTATTTTGTAAACATTTCCTCAGTGAAATGTTTTAATAACCCTGTTTTATTAGTGGCTTAGGAAATGAGTTGAATGAATTAATGAAAATAACTGCCATCTGAGAAATATGTTGAGTCTTTTTTCCCCACCCTTTCTTTATATTGCCTGGTACCTAAATTTTCTACTTTCTCATTTTTAAAATACTTACACTACTTCTTTTCTCTAAGAAGCCCAAAGTACTTTGTGATTGGTAATTTATTAATTCTTACAAATCTCTATGAGCAAAGTAGTATTAGGGATTTTTAAAAACCATTTCATAGGTCTGGATCTAAGAAAAAAATGAAATACCAGTTGCAGTTCTAGGGACAAGACCAAAAGGACATAGACTCTTAACTCAAGGCTTTCTTCTATATGTTCAAGGTCTTATTTTTATTAGCAGCAATTGTTTAGTGAGTGAGATTCCCTGTTTTTCCTTGTGGCTTTTTTTTTTTCCTCTAGATTTTCCATGATGATGATGCCATCCCTGGATGGGAAGGGAAAATTGTAGCTTGGGTGGAAGAAGACCATGGAGAGAATTAATGCCAAGTATCAGATTGAGGGCTTACGGAACCTGGTCACTCCCTGGCTGCTTCACTCAGGAAAGGGAACTAAAACCAGAATACACTAAGAAGTTTCTAGTTTGTATGCCAAAACAGAAGCTTCTCCAAGTATGATGGCCACAGGTCAGTCCTATTTCTGTGCCTGGCATATCTGGTACTTAAAATTCTGTCCAAATGTAGACCATGGGTTCATCTGGAGTTCCTTGTCCGTGGGAACACAGTGTACTATTCTACTCTGAGGACAACAAACCGAAGGCCTTAAACAATGGGGATGGATGATCCCGCCTCTATAGGGGCATGGCTGCTATTATCTGGAAACTAGGAATTGGATGCATCACTCCTGTGTGTTACAGTATTATTTTAATTGGCCTCAATGGTTGCAGCAATCAGAGTCCCAGCGTTTGTACTCACAGACAAGGCAAAGGTACCAGCTTTTCTGTTTCTTTGAACCTACTGCAAACCAAGAATAACTCATGAGGTGGTACCAAAGATGAAAGCCCAGTCTTCAGTAATCTTTTGAACCGGACATGGATGGTGCTGAATTGTTGCTTGGATGGAAAAAGGGCTGCCCATATTGTGCTACACTATGCTAAAACTGTAATTTAGTAAGACCTTGGGCTGCCTCTTCTGTCTTAACTGGTTCTGCAGCTTGTCGTTTTGCCCACATAGGGCCTATTATGTACTGTTAGTTTTCTCTGGGGACTCTTTAACTTTAGAGCCATTTCTTTTCCTTCAAACTGATGAACTTTGTGTTTGAAAGGCCTAAGGAGTGAAAAGCTCCTTGAAAATCCAGGCGGGTATGGAAAGGTGCTGCTACCCATATCTTTTTGACTTTCTTTGTTTCATGACTTTAACTCATGGCATCTCCTTTGTAGTAAAAGGAGACAGACCATTAATTTCAGCATTTCTTTGTGATTTATAAGTACTGAGCATGAAGTACTTGTCTGCCCCTCCTCATTTCAAGGCCAGTTATTTTCTATTTATGTATTTAGTCTAGGCTGATCCTTTAGGGCACAATAGAAACCATGGGGCGTGGAGCATGAGTTGTGAATGGCAGGGATCATTCTGGGTAAAAAAAACCTAGAATCATTTCTCATGTGCAACATTGTCAAGTGAAGAAGCTAACAGTTCAACTGCAGAGATTATTTGATAACCTGGGTTTTCTCATTCATCCATCAAGCACCATCAACCAGTCAGCCATTATTATTTATATTATGTATTACCAAAAGCAGTCTGTCTGCCTGTGACCTCCAATGTACACTGCCAAACACAAGAGTAGGACACATCCCTTCTGGGTTCTTGACCTGTCTGTCTCCAATTCATCTCCCCTTTTCACTCCCTGGCTCACTCAACAAACTACTCTTTAGAGCTCTGAGATGACATCTTGTTGTTTTATATAGATGTGTCTTTTAAAAATAGTTCATGTTTGGAGAATTCTTTTGTACTCATTTGCTTTTTGTCTGAGAACCATGTCTATTTTTATAACTGGAGTGTGAGTTCTGTATCTTCTCACATTCTGTATACTGTATCCATTTTCTAGAGAACCCAGTAGCTTTTATACAGTCTCTTCTTACCACCCCTTGTGGTTTCAGAACAAGCTTTATTTTATTACGAGTATACTAATGACAACTAATTCCTGTTCCAACTCTACCTGTTTTAGTTGTGCAGGTAGTTTTGTGTAATCCAGTTGATTGCTCCTCTGGCAGAGAGAAGGAGCTCAAAAGACACTTGATGTCTTTCATGTAAGTTTACCTGGTCTTTTCCTATTGAAGAATTTTTCATCAGAAACGATTGGGAAAGTTTGGGAAAGTCAGCCAAAAGAAAGAATTCATTTCGAAAGCAAACAGAAGAAAATAGTATATTCTCTCAGTTTTTCCCCAGGAAGTCTGGAGAAAAAGTCCTCATGTCACCAGTTTCTCTGTTGCATGAATTTTAGTGTTTTGCTATAAGACAGCATGAGGGCTATCAGGCCAAAATTCATTATTGTATTTCCAATACAGTTTGTCTTGAATGTCTCTTAAACCAATTTTTACTTGTCAGTTTTCTCTCAGCAAAGAGTCTTACTGTTACGTGGAATTTTAACTTTTCAGAGAAAATTTCCAAAGTCTTCTACCTTATTTGGCTTTTATCTCTGTCTTTTGGAAAAGGAGCTGCATGGCCTCAGTGCCTCCATAACAAGCTAAAGTTGAGTTCATGGGAGAACATTGACATCATTTTTTTCCCCTTTAGCTAGGTAATCTCATATACCACAGGTACATGACCAAGCATCTCTGCTAGAGGATGTACCCCTCATAACTCCTGTGTAAAATGAGGATCCTGTTGGTGATTTTCATTCCAGTTTCCAAAGCGAGAGGAGCCTTCTGAGCAGAAGTATGCAAGACTGATTCTGTCTGGAATTTCCTATTTGGCTGCATTCTAGGAGGCCTCCTGACTTACTCATAGTATTGTGCCCTGGTGGCATTGGTGGGGTAGCTTATCTTGCTACTTGCTAAAGTTCTATTTCTTTGAGAAAACTGAGGAACCAGAATGCTTAAGAGTTCATAAAATAATCTCTAAACCATGTTAGGTTAAAACAAAATGACCATCTCACAAAAACGAGTTTAGTTGAATGCTCAATTCCTTAAAAAATCTTCATTTAAGGCTGAGTGTGGTGGCTCATGCCTGTAATCCCAGCACTTTGGGAGGCCGATGCAGGAAGACTGCTTGAGCCCAGGAGTTCAAGACCAACCTGGGCAACATAGCAAGACTCCATCTCTACCAAGAAATTTTATTACAAAAGTAGCTGGGGATGGTGGCACATACCTGTAGTCGCAGCTACTCAGGAGGTTGAGGTGGGAAGATTGCTTGAGCACAGGAGTTTGAGTTTGCAGTGAGCTAATCATGCCACTGCACTCTAGCCTAGGCTACAGAGCAGGACCCCATCTCCAAAAAATAAAAATAAAAATAAAAAAGTCATTTAAAAACTGAAGAATGTTCTCTTCTTGCTCAGTTCCCTAAATTAGCTGGGGAGATTGGGACACTTTACAATTTTTATATTTTTAAATTTGAAGAATTTGTTTTAAACTTACTTGGTTATGGCAATTCTACTTACCAACTTTTCAGCTCTTTTTGACCAGGATGGTTGCAAATTAGGGAAAATATCTTTATACTCTATATCCAATCCAAGAGGACTGTAATTACTTAAAAGCATTTAGGTCATAATTAAAATTATTTTCACTGTTTCCATAAAATAAGCATTATGATTGCACACTCATTCTGTCTGAATTTACGTAAGAGGTATAGCTTGCTTAAAATACATATATATGTAAAGTTATATTTTCTTAGAAACATGGATGTTTGCAGCCATTGCTTTCAAAGAGATTATTACTGTGTATTCTCCCTGTTTTACAATATGTTTTCATGAAGACTTTGTTACACCAGAGGCTTCTGATTATGAAAGTGATAACCAGTTTTAACTGCCAGTATGTACCAGATTTGTGAACTAATTTAAAAAACCACAAACTATGAATAAAATGGAGTTTGCAAACTAAATATCATTAATGATTTTCACTTGTGTTTATTGATGAGATTAATCAATAAAGCCATTTACATTTAGTGAAAACAAATTTCCTCAAGTGATCTCCCTGGCAGCATGTTTACTCACTATGTGGAGTGGAGATAAGGATTACTTTATTGCTACAGATATTTTACAATTAGTATTTCTGTGTAAGTACATAGGCTATTTCAAGGACAATTTATTTAGCAATTATTTTGAAATTATACGTAAACATGCAAACAAATAAGAACCCAAGAGTATAAACTCTATGACAAAAGTCATGTATGCAAACATTAAGAACTCTTTCAGAAATGTGTATTTGAAATGACCAGAATTCCCAAATCATTTGAAAGCTGCCTGTTAAATGCCTCTTATCACTTCAACTTAAATGTTTGCTATATTAAATTCTTTATCCTTGAGTGCCTTCGACTTCCAATTATGTATTTTCAACTATTAATTTGCTATCCCATTATGTTAAAATTAAATATGTACATAACTCAAAATCTTTCACTACCAACTAATTTCTCTTTCTCAGTATCAGTGATACCACCATTCTAAGTCTCTCTACTTCAAACCTTTGAGTCTTGAGTCTCCTTTTCCATAATTTCCTTTATCCAATCTGTTTAGTAGAATTCAAGCTTGTTCTCTCAGGACTGATCTGACAAACCTAAACATTCCTAGCCCACCTCTGGTGTAAGCTTGCCATCTCTGGACTGTTTGAGCTATACATCCCTATAATTTAGCTACACTTAAGTCAAAACTATATTCAGGGCACAAACTCACTATTCTGTGAAAAATGCAAAACAGGGTTTAAGCAAGCATACCTAAGTGCACAGCAGATCCTGCAGATCACCTCATACTTTATACCAAAGGCTAATTTAGATCCAGTTATTGTCAGGCCTCTGAGCCCAAGCTAAGCCATCATATCCCCAGCGACCTGCACGTATACATCCAGATGGCCTGAAGCAACTGAAGATCCACAGAAGTGAAAATAGCTTAACTGATGACATTCCACCATTGTGATTTGTTTCTGCCCCACCCTAACTGAGATGTACTTTGTAATCTCCCCCACCCTTAGGAAGTTTCTTTGTAATTCTCCCCACCCTTGAGAATGCACTTGGTGAGCTTCACCCCCTGCCCCCAAACATTGCTCTTAACTCCACCGCCTATCCCAAAACCTGTAAGAACTCATGATAATCCCATCACCCTTGCTGACTCCTTTTTCGGACTCAGCCCACCTGCACCCAGGTGAAGTAGACAGCCTTGTTGCTCACACAAAGCCTGTTTGGTGATCTCTTCACATGGACGCGTGAACAGTTATTAAGTTCAAATGCAGCAAAAGCAGCAAGATATTTTAGCCAACTCAAAAACATTTTTATAATAATTTGTAAGTCCTGGACGGGCTTGTGGCTCACCCCTGTAATCTCAGCACTTTGGGAGGCTGAGGTGGGCGGATTACCTGAAGTCGGAGTTTGAGACCAGCCTTACTAACATGGTGAAACCCCCTATCTACTAAAAATACAAAATTAGCTGGGCATGGTGGCACGTACCTGTAATCCCAGCACTCGGGAGGCTGAGGCAGGAGAATCACTTGAACCTGGGAGGTGGAGGTTGCAGTGAGTCGGGATCATGCCACTGCACTCCAGCCTGGGTGACAGTGAGACTCCATCCCCAAATAATAGTAAAAATTTATAAGTCCTTTCACTAATTACAATTATTCTTCCATTGCTTCTTCCAATTGTTAAAGTTGTACATAATTGTAACAATATAATTGCCCTCCTCTTCATATTATTTCAAATAAGCCTTTTCATTTAATCTGGAAATTTTATATTTCTCAATTATATTGCTTACATACTATTCTGATAGGCAACTGTACCTGCTTAAACATTCCAATTTAAGTAGGCATGAAACAGTATATCCAATCTGTTTTACTTTTCCAAATTAATTGTTAGCAAGATTAGGATTTTTTTTTTTTTTTAAAATTTTTTTTTTTAGAGATGGTTGTCTCACTATGCTGCCCAGGCCGGTCTCAAACTCTTGGGCTCAAGTGATTCCCCAACCTCAGCCTCTCAAGTATTGCTGGGACTACAGGCATGCACCACCGCTCCTGGCTAAAATCTTGTTTTAAACAATTTTTTCCTCCAACTTCTTCTTGTGTTCTTGGTGTTCTCTAACCATCTGTACACTGGGGAGGCGGTGATACACAGCATATGATTCCTCCTTATTTAATGTCACCTTCAGTTCAGAAACGATATGTTTCCTAATTAAAAGACAACTTTACAAGAGAAGCGTACCTAACAAAACGTCTAGGTGACTTTTTGTTCATTGATTCCAAAGACACAATCAGCCCCCGCTATTTAGTGGATACTAAGCTCTGGGGCTACATGGAAGAACCACGCAGACACTCTTCCTGCCTTCAACAGCTTACAGTTAAGTTTTGGTAGCAAACATTTGAAACATAACGAAGCTTTTGGTTACTTAAAAGAATTCTATGGTGTTAGGGGGTAACACAAACCTGTTTTGTAAACCTGTATCTTTATACAGGGAATATGCTTGATCTTGCTACAGTATACAGGAATGCGGGAATGTTTCTTCCTCTGGGCTGCCTTTCGTACCACCTGGCTGGATGGAACACCTGTTCACTCCACTTTCCACTTGGGCTACAAACCTGAAATGAAATCTTTGCAACCAGTACAGCCTGCGCGGGGCGGGGCCCAGTCCTTCCCCCTTCGGATGCGCAGAAGCAGAGGTCACCACGCTGGACCCCTCGATTTTCTCGCGGGCGGTTCCCGGCTCCTTCACCACCCCAGCGCTTCAAGACCCCCGCCCTTTGGCCTGAGGCTCCCACTGCCCTAGCCAGTTCCCGGGCTCACTTCCAGCTTTTCCAGAAAGCTTGGCCACGCCCCTCGGCCCAGACTCTCAGGCCACTCGGCCGCAATTAACCCTCGTCTCGGTGCCTTTTTAGGCCCCTCCCTCTCAGTCGTGCCCTTCCCATGTCTTAGCCCCCGTCTCACCCTTTCGGATGCCTCCCCTAGGACCCTACCACTTTCCACCCCTTTCCGTCTGTTATTTGTCCCCAACTTGTGCCCGCACAGGCCCCTCTGGAACGCCCCTGCCGCGTGAGTGCCCCTCATCCCCGCTCAGGAGAGGAAGAGCCTGCGTGCCGCGCTTTTCTGGCCTGGGGAGCGGGTGGAGTAAACCTGCGGGAACCATTTTACGACAACGTGCGGCTGTGCGGCGTGGCTGACGGCAAAGCCGCGCTGCTGTTGGAGAGGTCACTCCGGAGACGGCGTTGGTGTTGGGGTGTGGGGGGTTGGTGGCACTATGTGGCGCGTCTGTGCGCGACGGGCCCAGAATGTAGCCCCATGGGCGGGACTCGAGGCTCGGTGGACGGCCTTGCAGGAGGTACCCGGAACTCCACGAGTGTCCTCGCGATTTGACCCGGCTCCGGCTCGTCGCAACAGCGCGACTACAGGGTATGGAGGGGTCCGGGCACTGTGCGGCTGGACCCCCAGCTCTGGGGCCACGCCGCGGAACCGCCTACTGCTGCAGCTTTTGGGGTCGCCCGGCCGCCGCTGTTACAGTCTTCCCCCGCATCAGAAGGTGAGCCCTAGACCCGCCCTTCTCGGATCCCCGTTGTCCTTCAGAGCTGACTGGATGCCTGCAGGATCCTCCTTGAGAGGCCTCATTGATCCTCCAACCATTCCCAGTATCTGCTTTCGTCCTTTGTCCAGTAGTCAGCTTTGGCTCCTTAGCTTCCCTCTCATGATCTATTCCGTTGAAAGGGGAACTTCAAGACTGGGGCTATATGCAGTTATCTGCCGAGGTTCATGCTTTGTGAGACCCGTAGGACTGTGGAGGAGAAAGCCTGTCACTGGAAATTACTAACTTCTCATGGGCAGGAACTGCCTTGGTATCCCTAGTTCCCAGTGTGTAATGGAACTGGATACACTTTGCATGAAATTGAATTGAATGAAATCTTAAGCCAGACTGAGAGTTAGGTAGCCCTTTAAAAATTTAATGTTTCTTCTTTTTCTCTTCCAGGTTCCATTGCCTTCTCTTTCCCCCACAATGCAGGCAGGCACCATAGCCCGTTGGGAAAAAAAAGAGGGGGACAAAATCAACGAAGGTGACCTAATTGCAGAAGTAAGTTGTTTTAAAATAACGGAGATGAGTTCGAAGAGACTGGCTTTGCCGAATTGACTGAACATTGACTTTCTGGATGTGTAGTTACCCCTTTGTTTAAGAAACTGAAGTGTTTTTCACAACTTGATGTTAGACAAGATTGGTTGGATAAGTTGTCAGCAGCTGGCCAAACTGATACTTAGCCAAGGCGTTTCTAAAGTAATTTCTTCTTTCAAATCTGTCGTAGTGGCCTTATCGTCACATGAACTGTATCATTCTAGACACAGAGGCCAAGCTGGCCAACATGGTGAAACCCCGTCTCTGCTAAAAATACAAAAATCTGCTGGGCATGGCGGCCTCTGCCTGTAATCCTAGCTACTCGGTAGACTGAGGCAGGAGAATCGCTTGAACGTGGGACGGGGAGGTTGCAGTGAGCCGAGATTGCACCACTGCACTGCAGCCTTGGCGACAGAGTGAGACTCTCTGTCTCAAGAAAAAAAAAAATTCTAGACACAAGCTAATAAACTACATACCGACAGTATAAACCTGAGCTGCTGCTTTTTGTGTTAAAAGGTTGAAACTGATAAAGCCACTGTTGGATTTGAGAGCCTGGAGGAGTGTTATATGGCAAAGATACTTGTTGCTGAAGGTACCAGGGATGTTCCCATTGGAGCGATCATCTGTATCACAGTTGGCAAGTGAGTAGTGCACTCATAATTTATGGAACTTCATTGCTTGGTGGAGTATTTTACCCAGAATTGAGAATTAGGAGTTAAAGACTATTTTTTAAGACTACTTTTGTGAAAGTTGAATCTGCCCATTGTATTTATGCATTCTTTCTCTTCCTTAGGCCTGAAGATATTGAGGCTTTTAAAAATTATACATTGGATTCCTCGCCAGCACCTACCCCACAGGCGGCCCCAGCACCAACCCCTGCTGCCACTGCTTCGCCACCTATACCTTCTGCTCAGGCTCCTGGTAGCTCATATCCCCCTCACATGCAGGTGAGGCTCAGCCTTTGAGTGTTTGCTCTAGGTGATTTATTACTTACTTTTTTTCATAGATGGCTACTACATCTTGGAAACTGACTTTAAATATGGTTAGTTAGGTCTTGTCATTTGGGAGTATATAGAAATTTAAACATGAAGATTGACAACTTTTCTTCCTGGTTGTTCTTTCCAGTTATAAGAACTTGAACAGTTCCTGTAACCTTTCTCAGCCTCAGTGTGGTACACAGGGTAATTCGTGGCACTTTTCATTCAAGAACATTACATTACAGATTTTGAGGATGATTTTTACTAACATCTATTCCCTGTATAATTAGAGTTTATAGTAGGCTGTGTTAGTCTGTTTTACTCTGGCATAAAGAAATACCTAGGGCTGGGTAATTTGTAAAGAAAAAAAGGTTTATTTGGCTCATGGTTCTGCAGGCTGTACAAGAAGCACGGCGCCAGCATCTGTTTCTCTTGTGGCCTCAGGAAGCTTACAATCATGGTGGAAGGTGGAAGGGAAAGAGGAAGGGTGGTGTGTCACATTATGAGAGAGGGTGCAAGAGACAGAGGGGAGTGGGTACCAGGCTCTTCATAGCAATCAGATTTCCCCTTAACTCATTACCATGGGGCATGCACCAAGCCATTCATGAGGGATCCTCCTCCAACACCCAGACACCTCCCACCAGACCCCATCTCTAACACTGGGGATCATATTTTTTTTTCCACGTAGAAAAAAACTTTATTTACACAATCTTGGATTCTGAATTTCCGATACTTCCAGGGTCTCTTGATCAAATGGGGCAGCAGCAGGTAGGGAAGCAAACACAGGGGCCAGTCCAGATTATCTTACTGAAGAACACCACCAAGAAGAAGGGAAGGCCTAATTCAGTTTTGGTCTGGACTACATCTCCTCGCACTTTGAGATCACCACAGGTAGCTTGGGCTTATTGTTAGAGCCTGTGGGAACATTCTCAATCTTTCTCATCACTAGAAGTCCATCGATGAGTTTTCCAAACATTATATGCTTCCCATCCAGCCAATCGCACTTAGAGCAGGTGATAAAGAACTGACAGCCGTTTGTACTGGAACCACTGTTTGCCACGGAAAGCAGGCCTGGAGCTGAGTGTCTTAAGTTTAAAATTTTTGTCTGCAAATGGCTCCACATAATTACTGGCGACTCCAATACCATCTCCAGTAACAAAATCTCCACCCTGAGTCATGAAATCCTTTATGACCCTGTGGAAAGTGCTTCCTTTGTATCCTATTGGAACCCCATCTTTTCTGAATTCCCTAGTGTAGAACTGCACAAAGTTCTCGGCCATCTTAGGCACAACTCTGCAAAGAGCTTGATCTTTGTGCGGCCAACTTCCTGACTGCCATTGCTGACATCAGAGAACACCATGGGGTTAGCAGGGCTTGAATTTGCCACCACCGTGGCTCCGACCGGGAAGCAGAAGTCGGGGATCGTATTTCAGCATGAGATTTGGAGGGGACAAACATCCAAGCTGTATCATAGGTGTCAAGTGCTGTCTGTTGAATGAAAGTCCCCAATTGGTGTTCTTTTGACATGTGATCTATTTTCCAAGAGTAGGTGAAGTAATCCAGTAGTATTAATAAATGAGAAAACTGATAAAAATTAAGTGTAAGATACACATATGTAATAGCGTTGCAACGAAGTTGAAGGCAGTGAATGTAATCACTGTTGATTGTGCTAACTAAATCAGTTTCTAAGAAACTAAGTCAATTTACTAGGTATTAGGGTTATCTTCTGTATATTTGTGTGCTTTAGATGTTACAAGTGGATAAAAATCCAGCCATCCTTTTCTAAATAATTCTGACTAGCATTTCTCCTGAATCTAGTTTATTTGTAGAAATTTTTGTATAGGAATCATTTTCTTCTTTGGAAATAACGTTCTACTCCATGGTTTGTTAGTAACAATCATTTAGGATTTTTGCCTGGTGTTCAGTTCACACATGTATTACATGCTGTTCGGCAGATTCTCTCTCATGATACAAGACTGACTTAATTTTCCTCTACTTTGTGCCTGTAGCTTTGTGTGCATGTGCTAGGGTTTTACCTTAATTATTCTTTAAGATACTGAATTGAATTCTGAATCTCTGATACTGTTCTTTAAGATCCTGTATAGAGATTATTGACTTCACTGTTT
>NW_012101721.1:1648355-1650807 GCF_000951045.1 Mandrillus leucophaeus
CTCTGTCACCATGGCTGGAGTGTCGTGGCACGATCTCGGCTCACTTCTACCTCTGCGATTCTCATGCCCCAGCCTCCTCAGTAGCTGGGACTACAGGCAGGTGTTACCACGCCCAGCTAATTTTGGTATTTTTAGTAGAGGTGGGGTTTCGCCACGTTGGCCAGGCTGATCTTGAACTCCTGGCCTCAAGTGATCTGCCCCTCCCAAGTGATTCCTGGCCTCCCAGAGTGCTGGGATTACAGATGTGAGCAACTGTGCCTGGCCTCCTCTTTTATTTTTTAAAATGATCATTGCGCCACTGCACTCCAGGCTGGGCAACAGAGTAAGACTCCGTCTCAAAAAAAAAAAAAAATTGTCAAATAAAATTCTATGTAAGAATTCTATGTATATATATTATACACAACAAGTTCTGAAATATGTATATATTGTGGAATGGCTAAATTGAGCTAATTTATATATGCATTACTTTACAGACTTATCTTTTAGGACACTTAAAAATCTACAAGATTGTAGGAATTTACAAGAATACAATATATTGTTATTAGCTGTTGTCACCAAAGAACAGTTTTTTTTGTTGTTGTTTGTTTTTAATATGGAATGCTTCATGAATTTGTTTGTTGTCCTTGCACAGGAGCCATGCTAATCTTTGTATCGTTCCAAGTTTAGTATATGTGTTGCTGAAGCGAGCACAGAACAGTTCTTAATATTACGTTTTTATCTTGGAAAGATATCTGGGAAGATTGGGACAAATGCAGTTTCCTGTGGGTAAAAAATAAGTAGATGCTAAGTACAGAGAGCAGTAAAATTTTAACAGAATGGATTGGACCAAGGACATTTTGTGAAAATGAAAATTTTCTTGGTTAAAAAAAAAAATGAAGTCTGGGTGCGGTGGCTCATGCCTATAATCCCAGCACTTTGGAAGGCCAGGGCGGGCAGATTACTTGAGGACAAGTGTTCCGAGACCAGCCTGGCCAACGTGGTAAAACCCCATCTCTACAAAAATACAAAAGTTAGTGGGCATGGTGGCACCTGCCTGTAATCCCAGCTACTTGGGAGGCTGAGGCAGGAGAATCACTTGAATCCAGGAGGTGGAGGTTGCAGTGAGCCGAGATTGTGCCATTGCACTCCAGCCTGGGTGACAGAGTGAAACTCTGTCTCAAAATAAAAATAAATATAAAAATAAAAATAGATGAAAAGATGCTCCATACTTAGATATTGAGGAATTAATTTTGACTGTCTGAAAGAAATCTTTCCCATCTGCTTGTTGCATTTAACTTGGAGTGTGTGTCAGAGTATGGGTGAGAGTATAAGAGTATGGGTCAGAGTATGAGATTTGAAGGATGATTTACCTGGTGGGAAGCTATTGAGGTGCGAAGCTTTTGCCGTGATGAGTATTTGGATTATCACAGTCACCATCATTCTATGAAAACTATATAAACCTGCCAGACTGTTATTATGTAGAAGTCGTCCTGATATTAAGCAATAATATGTGTATGTTTCTACAGGTACTTCTTCCTGCCCTCTCTCCCACCATGACCATGGGCACAGTTCAGAGATGGGAAAAAAAAGTGGGTGAGAAGCTAAGTGAAGGAGATTTACTGGCAGAGATAGAGACTGACAAAGCCACTATAGGTGAGATTTCTTCAGCTCTTAATGGTTGAGGCACTGAGTTTCCCAATGAGGAAGAGGATTGCCATTCTTTCCTATAATGAGTGAGTGAGATAATATGAAAACTTTTTAATTCTTAGGATTCATTTTCTGGGACAGAATATTTTATTTCTATTTAGTTATATTTATTCTTAAGTTTTTATTTATTTGTTTATTTGCTTATTTTTGAGACAGGGTCTTAATCTGTTGCCCAGGCTGGAGTGCAGTGGCAAGATCATAGTTCACTATAGCCTCGAACTCCTGGGCTTATACCCAAACGATCCTCCTCCTTTAACCTCCTGAGTAGCTAGGACTACAGGCCTGAACCACCACACCCAGTTGATTTTTTTAATTTTTTGTAGAGATGGGGTCTCACTTTGTTGCCTAGGGTGTTTTTGAACTCCTGGCTCAAGTGATCCTCCTGCCTTGGCCTCCCTAAGTGCTGGGACTCCAAGCGTGAGCCCATGTTCCTGGCTGAGAATAATTTATAACAAAAATAATGTTTAGTCAGATTTGTCAGTTCCATCCTGCACTCATTGAATTAAAGGCAATAAATCTGTTAATTCACAGATTATTTTTAGGCCCAAGTTTGCTTCCTGGCCTTATTATGTTACTAAGAAGCTATATCAGAACTGCTGCTGTCTAAACTAGGCAAGGGAATGCAAGAAGAAACAGGAGAAAATCACTTCCATGGCAGGATAATAGGAAAGAATTTAAGATGACTTTGAGGGAAAACTGAAACCAGGGTTGAGATTGTTTTCGTAGTTTGAGAATGACTGATAGAATGTACATGTGGTTTTTTTTT
>NW_012101721.1:1650967-1676422 GCF_000951045.1 Mandrillus leucophaeus
TTTTTTTTTGGAGACAGAGTTTTGCTCTGTTACCCAGGCTTGGGTACAGTGGTGCGATCTTGGCTCACTGCAAGCTCTGCCTCCTCGGTTCAAGCAATTCTCCTGCCTCAGCCTCCCAAGTAGCTGGGACTACAGACATGCACCATAACACCCAGCTAATTTTTTGCATTTTTAGTAGAAATGGGGTTTCACCATGTTGGCCAGGCTGGTCTCGAGCTCTTTGACCTCAGGTGATCTGCCTGCCTCGGCCTCCCAAACTGCTGAGATTACAGGCATAAGCCACCGCACCCGGACACTCTGCTTCATAATCACCACTAAAGGAAAGCCTTTCCCAAAGATGTAATGGGAGGTACTGGGCATCCTCTGTTGTGGTTGTTTTCAGATTGTGTTCTTCAAATCCCATCATTCCTTGAAGGCACCTTGGGGCAAAGGGGAAATTAAAGAGCAAGACCTTATAATGCCCTGCCTCCCTCCCTTACTTCCAGTAGAGCAGTTCTTTTTTATCTTTTTGTATTTTGTGCTTCCCCATAAATTTTATTTGAAGAAAGGATTCTGTTTCTTAAAAACACAGAAACTTTGGAAACAATAGTTCTGCTTCACCATTTAACTTGAATACCAGTGTCACTGTAGAGACTGGTCACTAGAGAAGTGTTACCTTGGTTGAACTTTGAAGTCTGTTGTGTCCCAGGATCCTTTTCATTTTAAACATTTTATTTATTTTTGAGATGGAGTCTCACTCTGTTGTCCAGGCTGGAGTGCAGTGGTGCAATCTCAGCCTATCACAACCTCTGCCTCCCGGGTTCAAGCGATTCTCCTGCCTGAGCCTCCCGAGTAGCTGGGACTACAGGTGCGTGCCACCACGCCTGGCTAATTTTTGTATTTTTAGTAGAAATGGGGTTTCACTATGTTGGCCAGGCTGGTCTTGAACTTCTGACCTCGTGATATGCCTGCCTTGGCCTCCCAAAGTCCTGGGATTACAGACGTGAGCCACCACTGCTCCCAGCCTTTTTTTTTTTTTTTTTTGAGACAATCTTGCTCTGTCGTCCGGGATGCAGGATGGAGTGCAATGGCATGATCTTGGCTCACTGCATTCTCTGCCTCCCGGGTTCAAGCAATTCTCCTGCCTCAGCTGCCCAAGTAGCTGGGATTACAGGCGCCTGCCATCATGCCTGGCTAATTTTTTGTATTTTTAGCAGAGATGGGGTTTCACCATGTTGGCCAGCCTGGTCTTGAACTCCGACCTCAGATGATCCACCCACCTCGGCCTCCTAAAGTGCTGGGATAACAGGCGTGAGCCACCGTGCCCAGCCTTAAATATATATATGTATATATTTTCCCTTTTTTTGAGACGGAGATTCACTCTTGTCGCCCAGGCTGCAGTGCAATGGCACGATCTCGGCTCACTGCAACCTCCACCTCCTGGGTTCAAGTGATTTTCTGGCCTCAGTCTCCCGAGCAGCTGGGATTACAGGCATGCGCCACCACGCCTGGCTAATTTTATATTTTTAATAGAGATGGGGTTTCTCCACATTGGTCAGGCTAGTCTTGAACTCCCAGCCTCAGGTGACCCACCCACCTTGACCTCCCAAAGTGCTGGGATTACAGGCGTGAGCCACCGCGCCTGGCCTAAAACATATTTTTTATTGGGTATTCTCAATTGGGAAGTGGAAGGATTCATCAAAGAGAGGCACAACAGTACAGAAAGCCAATGGCTTCTTTTAGTTTTACTTTTGCAATCCGAAATGTTTGAGTTCTTTGCAAGGAAGGCAGTAGTTGAATAAAATGTAAGTTGTCAACACCATAGAAATCCTAGTAAAGCTGTAATTCTTCATATTGAAATATTTGGTATAATATCAAGTATAACCTCTTAGAAAAGTTCCAAAGATGCTTTTAGGGCTGAAATCCAACATTAATATCTAGGTTGGTAGCTCCCTTAATTTGGCACGTATGTGGTTCTTATCTTTAGCAGCATAGCTGACTTCCAGCTCCATCTTAGAGTCTTGTGAGTCTGCATGGGGGCTGTCCTTGGAGATTTTTTGATAACTTTTAGAACTAACCACTATCTGTAATCTTTCATAGTTTTATTGAACACATATTTATTTATCATTTACTTTGGACCAGGTGCTATTTTGTACCAGGTCGTATTATTTCTAAGAACTTGAAAAATATTAAATCCGTTTAAATGTATAAACATCCCTGTGAGATTGGCACTATTATTATCCCCATATTGTAGGTAAAGAAACCAAGACACAGAAGGTTAAATAGGTTGCAAAAAAGGTTATATAGCTAGCTTGAATGAGAAAAATCATTTTACTTAAAACTGTGCTATGAGTTTGGAGGGATAGTGGAATCTCTGAAGTCCCATAATGTTTTTTCTTTCTATTTAAGGTTTTGAAGTACAGGAAGAAGGTTATCTGGCAAAAATCCTGGTCCCTGAAGGCACAAGAGATGTCCCTCTAGGAACCCCACTCTGTATCATTGTAGAAAAAGAGGCAGATATATCAGCATTTGCTGACTATAGGCCAACTGAAGTAACAGATTTAAAACCACAAGCACCACCACCTACCCCACCCCCGGTAGGTATGCTTCTAGAATTCAGGAAACACTTACCTTATTTCTCTCTAAATTAAGGAGTTTTGATTAGATGATATCCTAGGTTCCTTCCACCTCTTAAGATTCTATGACTGAGGAGGGAGATAGTTGATTAACCTTTGTGGAGACCTATAGTGTTTGTTGTACTGCATTGTTCACCTAATGGTCGATAGTTTGGGCCTTGTAGCTTTTTTTTTTTCTGCCATCTAGAGTCCTGCTGAAAACAAAGCTGAGTGACATGCTCTCTTTCTGCTTTAGATGTAGATATCATGCTTATGGAAAGTAAGGCTTCATTGCCCCAGCCCTTTTTTTTTTTTTTTAAAAGAGACAAAGTCTCACCCTGTCGCCAAGGCTGGAGTGCAGCGGTGCAGTCATAGCTCACTTCATTGCCCGTTTTTTATTAAATATACTGAATAATCTCTGTCACTTGAAATCCTCTTGTTATTCACGTAGTAGGTCAAGCATATATTTCTGATACAGTGGAACCTTGACATGACTTCTTTTGTATAGAATTTATTGTATCACAAAATACTTTATAAACTATAACATGAACTTGCATTAACTCCAACCAGAGATAACACTGACAGTGAAGCTTCTGCAGATGCTAGAATCGTGAGTTTAAGCTAGGTAAACATTTCTATAAGACAAAAGTTGATTTGTGACTACTGTACATTTGTGGGAAGCTGGCAAGTAGCATTGTTGTTGTATTTCTTTTTTTTGGTTTTGTTTTTTAATTGTTGTTGTTGAGACGGATTCTCACTCCATCGCCCAGGCTGGCTTGCAGTGGCGCGATCTTGGCTCACTGCAGCCTATATATACCTCCCGGGTTCAAGCCATTCTCCTGCTTCAGCCTCCTGAGTAGCTGGGATTACAGGCGCCAGCCACCATGCCTGGCTAATGTTTTTATTTTTAGTAGAGAAGGGGTTTCACCGTGTTGGCCAGGCTGATCATGAACTTCTGACCTCAGGTGATCTGCCCACCTCAACCTCCCAAAGTGCTGGGATTACAGGTATAAGCCACCATACCTGGCTATATTTTTTAAGATACTTTTCAACATGGGGCCTTACAGCATAATTTTATATTTTGAAATTAGCTGGCTGGGTGTGGTGGCTCACGCTGGTAATCCCAGCACTTTGGGAGGCCGAGACGAATGGATCGCTTGAGGTCAGGAGTTTGAGACCAGCCTGGCCAACATGGTGAAACCCCATCTCTACTGAAAATACAAAAAATTAGCTGGTCATGGTGGTGCATGTCTGTAATCCCAGCTACTTGGGAGGCTGAGGCAGGAGAATTGCTTGAACCCAGGAGGCGGAGGTTGCAGTGAGCTGAGATTGCGCCACTGCACTCCAGCCTGGGTGACAGAGCAAGACTCTGTCTCAAAAAAATAAAAGAAAGAAAGATGTTAGGATAATTAAAAATAAAAATTATGTTGGTGATGTAAAAGAATGCAAATAAAGAAGTGGTAAGAGATTAAAGTGAAGAAAGGCCATAGGATACTATACACTGATTGGCAATATTCAGTTCTATGCTTCTTCATGTTGTTATGGAATAAAGTAACTTTGTTCTGTCTTTGACATAGATGTATATTGTTCTTGCTGTTCGTATTACTACATTATGTTGGTTAAACTGGAGAAAAGTACATTATGATCTTTGGAAAAAAGATGAAAGTTATTAATATTTAATTAAAATAGTTTTAATTTATTAATAAGATGTAAACTTTTAATCTTTCAGACCAATCTTTGAAGTGGTGAATTAAAACAATTTGTAATTTTTTTTCAAAAGGTGGCCACTGTTCCTCCAACTCCTCAGCCTTTAGCTCCTACACCTTCAGCACCCTGCCCTGCTACTCCTGCTGGACCAAAGGGAAGGGTGTTTGTTAGCCCTCTTGCAAAGAAGTTGGCAGTAGAGAAAGGGATTGATCTTACACAAGTAAAAGGTAAATCTGTTTCTATGGAATGGAGTTATAAAGTTAAATTTAGTTGAATTTCCTCCTTAAGACTTGCAAGTATAACTATATATAGCCATACTTGTAACTGGGATAGTAGGGACAACTGTTAATAATTACATCAGAAGGGAGAAATAGTTCTTTTGTTGCCACCACAGAGTAGGGAAACTTTTACTGAGCTTTATTTACTCTGCCTAGAATCTACCCATATACTTTAGATACCTTTTTTTTCCCTCTTCTCTTCATGGAAACTACTTGTTTGAAAGTATATGTACTTGTTCAGCAAAATTGGGTTATGGGACTTGATTGTGTAATAAGAAACCTCTGTTAGTGCTAGGTTGACTGTAGTAATAAGCAAAGCAAAATAAAATTTGAAATTGGGGTGATTTGGAATGACTTAAAATGATAAACTTCATATAAAACAGAACTAGAGCTCCCTGAAGGCAAGGGAAAATGCCTTACTTGTCTGTCTGTCCCCAAAGAAAAAATATAGCTTTGTGTTAAGAGCATGGGGCCTGGAATCAGACCACCTAGCGTTTCATCCTGGCTTTATAATTTTCTATGTAATCTGTTTTCCAGTGAATTACTTAAATTGTATGTCCTTATGTCAATTACTTTTCTAGCCATAAAACCGAGGTATTGTACATCATATAGATTGTGAGAGTTAAATGAGCTATAACAGGTGAAGTGCCTAGAACTGTATCTAGCATATAAGTACTCAATACATGTTTGTTGTCATTCATATTGATATTATTGCCTGGCGCTTAAGTAAGTTTTTTTGAGTTAAACCTAAGCTAAAATTTAGTGTAGGATGACTAAGGTACTTATTTGGAAAAGGAGGGAAGTTATTATTCTTGGAACTTGGTTTGATGGCTAGTACTATGTGCCAGTCATTTAACTTACCATACTTAATGTACACAACACTTCTTGAAGTAAGAATTATCATTCCCTATTTTCTGGATAAGAAAACAGACTCTCAGACTCTTCAGGGTTCTTTTTTCCTGTTAAATAGTAAAGTTGCAGTGTGACTCTAGATTTGTTTAACTCTAAAGCCTGTTTCTTCACACTACCCTATCCTGCCTTCCATTCTGATGCTCTGCCATCTGTAATTACTAAAGAAAAATATGCTTATTTCCCCAGTTGTCTAGTTATGGGTGCTCAGTAGTGGTTGTCCCCTATCTGCAATTTGCTGTCTTGTAGTTAGAAGGCAAGCCAATCCCAAGACACAAGAGTAGAATGTTGTAAAGTTTTTGGACTTTAGAGATTCTTATAATATTGGAAGACTTTTTTTTTTCCATCTTAGTACCATTTCAGTAGTATATTCCTATTCTTTATGTATATATGATTAGAATCAGGGACAGCAGTGTAAGTTGGAATAACTTTTAAAGGGAGAAAGGACTGGGTTAATAATTATATCTAAAGAATTTAGACAAGCAAAGAAGGACCATTTATTAGATATTAAGCAATACTAGTTACCTTACTAAAGATATAAGTGGAAAATCCCTTAGGTATGAGCTGAGGAGGAGTGTTAAGAAAAAAAAGAAGGAAAGAAAATCCCACTATTCTTACTATGCAGGCAGAGTTAGGTGGTAAATACCATCGAATACCATCTACGCATCAGACACTCGTTCATCAGATGGATAAGATTTCAGTTTCAGTTGCTTATATGACTAACAGTAAAGAATAAAATGAACAGAAAGGGAGTATAGCATAGTGGTTAAAAGTGTGAGCTCTGTAGCTGGAATGCTTGGGTGTGAACCTCAGCTCCTTATACTAGCTGTGTGACCTTTTGTGTCGGTTTCTATATAAATACAGTAGGTTTAATGGTTGTGAGGTTTAAATAAGTTAACCAGTGCCTGTACAGAGAAAGCATGTCTAGGTATTAGCTATAATGATAATATTTTTGTTAATAAGATGATTTAAGTGCTAAGAAAGAAAGAAACTCAGTGATATACTAGTGAGTGAAAGGGTGGATGGATATTTGTGCAGTCATGACTACTTTTAGACAGGGTGGTTGGGAGATCTTTTTGATGAGGTGACATTTGATTTGATCTGAAAGATAAGAAGGAGGCGGTTTCAGTCAACCATGTGAAGAACTGGGGAAAGATCATTTTAGATAGAGAGACTAGCTGTACACAGTCCGAAATGGGAAAGAGTTTAGCATGTCTGAGGAACATAAAAGAGGCCAGTGTTGGCCGGGCGTGGTGGCTCACGCCTATAATCCCAGCACTTTGGGAGGCCGAGGCGGGCGGATCATAAGGTCGGGAGATGGAGACCATCATGGCTAACACGGTGAAACCCCGTCTCTACTAAAAATACAAAAAAAATTAGCCGGGCACAGTGGCAGGCACCTGTGGTCCCAGCTACTTGGGAGGCTGAGGCAGGAGAATGGCGTGAACCCTGGAGGCCGAGCTTGCAGTGAGCTGAGATCGTGCCACTGCACTCCAGCCTGTGCGACAGAGTGAGACTCCATCTCAAAGGAAAAAAAAAAAACCAGAGGCCAGTGTTAATGAAACATAATGAGCAAAGGGTCTAGTAGGAGATGAGATTGGAAAAAAACAGGGATGAGAACATACATGATCTTATAGATTATGGTAAAGAGTTTGAATTTTATTTAAAGTACTTGAGGAAGCCATTGAAAAATTTAAGCAAGGAAGTGAAATAAAATGATTGTGTTTTAAAAAGATCATTTTGGTTGCTCTATGGCAATGGATGAAACATTTATCTAGTTTATGTTTGACAAAATCCCTACTTTTTTTACCCATAGCCCAGTGTTCTTCCCTTTATACCATATTACTGTATGATGGCCTGTTGTGCCGCCCAAGAGAGATAGGGAAAAGGGTTTAAAAGGTTTCAACTAACGCCTGAGTCAGGAAATTCTTGTGGGTGGCAGAAGCTTAGCATAAGGCAGGCGGTACTGTGGATTTCCTCCTCTTGAGGGGCTGTGGTGTCTAGATCAGCCTTGGTTGTAAGGGGAGGTTATGGTTTCTGTCTTTTATAAAGGAGAGAAATCCAATAGGGGTACTACTACCTCTGTTCTAGAGCTCCTGGTGAAAAGAAATACAATCCTAGCCAACTCAGTTTTTGTAATGAAGGAAAGGACTTGGGAAGAACTACACACAACGAGAGTCCTTTTTAAAGTCTGTCTTGGGGGAAGATGAATCAATTTGACCAAATTTTTTCCTAGAAGTGGGCCAGTGTAAAAGGTATTATATAATAATAACTAAATTCTGAATCTCCTTAGAATTAAAGGTCAAGATTATCTACTTGGGTCCAAAATTAAACCTAAGAGGCTGTAGGTGGGAGGAAGGAGGAAATTGAATATAAGTAAAATTAAACCTACTGAGAGAACTTTGAAGATCCTTCCTCATGTGTGACATTGCACCTTTTCCCTTCATTTCCTTTAACCTGGGCCAGTTTAGAGCCTTGGCTACTGTGAAAAAGCTATGAATTATAGAGACCACATAAGAAATAAATGATTCTAAAGATGAGATAATCGCAGATAAGAGTTATTCATGCTATTTTGGGTTGAAAAAATTGACTTGATTTGCCAAAACAATTATTGTTATACCTGTAAATTCTGTACAAAAGGAATTCTTTATGGTCACGTAAATCCAGAACCCAAATGAGATCTATGATCTATTTCATGGCTCAGGAATGGTTTTTTGGAGCTAACCAGGAGGAGGCAGTTAATTTCCCTTTTGGAGATATAAACGGTGCTCGGCATTATCTTCATGCCAGCATTTCCCAATTTAAAAGTAAGGAAGATGAAAAAAATTAAGTACAACTTGGATAAAACTCTAAAAGAGAAATACATAAAGGAATATTTGCAATAGTTAAAAAGAAAAGACCCACTCCAGATCACACACTGGTACTCTGTGTGGATTAAAATTAATAATTGACAAAAGCTGGTATTCATAGGGAGAACCTTAAGGGGTAGGGTTAAGGCTGTGATCCTTTCAGAATGTTTTTGGTAGTAAACCCTTAGGCGCTTGTAGTTTAGGATCACAGTGTTGATCTCCTTGGGGAACCAATGGTACGCCGTCATGTATGTGATATTTATGTCTCTTACAGGGACAGGACCAGATGGTAGAATCACCAAGAAGGATATTGACTCTTTTGTGCCTAGTAAAGCTGCTCCTGTGAGTTATGTGTAGCTCTTACTTTTTTTGCAGTTAGTCTCTGCAGCCTGTTAGACTATTTCATACATTATTTATGAATGAAATAGCTCAACCAAGACTGTTTTCTTCTAACTTCAGTGGTTTAATAATACAGTCATCCCTCAGTACCCATAAGAGGTTGGTTCCAGGAGCCCCCTTGTATACCAAAATTCACAAATACCTAAGTCGCTTATATAAAATAGTGTAGTATTTGTATATAACTTACCCACATCCTCTCAAATACTTTAAATCATCTCTAGATTACTTATAATATTAAATACAAGGTAAATGTGTAAATAGTTGTATTTTATTGCTTAGGAAATAATAACAAGGACAAAAAGTCTGTACTTGTGCAGTACAGATGTAACCATCTTTTTTTTCCTGGAATATTTTTGATTTGCCTTTGGTTGAATCCAGTGATGCAGAACTTATGGATATGGAGGGCCAAGTGTATTTAGATATTTGTGTGCTATCATTTGTATACAAGATCAAAGATAATATACTACCTTGACACATATTCCACATTATGTTTTGAGCTAGTTAATCAGTTTTTGCTTTGAAAAAAAAGATTTGTTCTTTTTTTCTGTTTCAAAATATTTTAAAGTACAGTTGAATGAGTTGTTTTTGGTGTTTGGTTTTTTTGTATGTTTGTTTTTGAGACAGTCTCACTGTCGCCCAGGCTGGAGTGCAGTGGCACTATCTTAGCTCATTGCAACCTCCGCCTCCTGGATTCAGGCGATTCTCGTGACTCAGCCTCCCAAGTAGCTGGGACTACAGGTGCATGCCACCACACCTGGCTAATTTTGGTATGTTTAGTACAGACAGGGTTTTGCCATATTGGCCAGGCTGGTCACGAACTCCTGGCCTCAAGTAAGCCATCGTGTCCAGCCCCCATCCCCATTTTTTAACGTTGTTTAGGTTAATGGATTAACTTGTTTATATTTATTTATTATTCCTTGTGATTTAAGAATGCTTCGATTGCTTTTCTTGAACATAATTTTGCAAAAACAAAATTATTTTGACTTAAACTGGTCATTGAAGATACTCTGACACAAAGAAAAATGACATTTAAAATATGATTTCAGAATTCTAAGTAAAAAATTAAAACTCTTAAAGCAAGCAGAAGTCTCTTTTGCTCGCTGGGGACAGAAATAGCTATTGTATAAAGCTTAGTTTTTAGACTGGCCATGGTGGCTCATGCTTGTAAACCCAGCACTTTGGGAAGCCAAGGTGAGTGGATCACTTGAGCCCAGGCGTTTGAGACTAGTCAGGGCAACATGGCTAATTTCCATCTCTACTAAAAATACAAAAAAATTAGCTGAGCATGGTGGCGTGCACCTGTATTCCCAGTTACTCTAGGGGCTGAGATGGGAGGACTGCTTGAGCCCAGAAGGTTGACGCTGCAGTGAACCATGATTGAGCCACTGCATTCCAGCCTGGGTGACAGAGCAAGACCCTGACTCCAAAAAAAAGAAAAAAAAAAACTGCATAGTCACTGGCAGTCTTTTCCAGGTACTTATGCTAAGATTGAGCCATAGTTACTGAGAACTTTTTCTTTCCTCCCATAGGCTCCAGCAGCTGTTGTGCCTCCCACAGGTCCTGGAATGGCACCAGTTCCTACAGGTGTCTTCACAGATATCCCAATTAGCAACATTCGTCGGGTAAGAGAATTACCATCATCTGGAATCAGCTATTAGGGGCATCTTTACTCTAGTTGTTTAGTTGCTTCCATAGTTTTAACACATTAACAGAGGCTTTTTAAGTTGGGAATATTAGACGATTACTTTAAGGGAAGTTTTGGCCAGCTGAATACTTGAATCCATTTGTTCTATTAGAAGGGCCAGGTGCAGTGGCTCACGCCTGTAATCCCAGCATTTTGGAAGGCCGAGGTGGGTGGAACACAAGGTCTGAACTTCAAGACCAACCTGGCCAACATAGTGAAACCCCGTCTCTACTAAAAATACAAAAATTAGCTGGGCATGGTGGCGCATGCCTGTAGTCCCAGCTACTCGGGAGGCTGAGGCAGGAGAATTGCTTGAACCTGGAAAGTAGAGGTTGTGGTGAGCCAAGATCGCACCACCGCACTCCAGCCTAGGCAGCAGAGCAAGACTCCATCTCAAAAAAAAAAAAAAAAAAAAACCTAGGAGGTGTTATATTATGGCAGAGTCCTCCGTCTTTCAATTATAATAATGCTTGAGGTAAGTATTACCAGAGAGTAAGGTGAAGAGACAAACAGAGCCCTGAATTAGTTAAGGTCTTAACTCAAGATGATTTTATTTAAATCTCTTTGGTTTCAGGTTATTGCACAGCGATTAATGCAATCAAAGCAAACCATACCTCATTATTACCTTTCTATAGATGTAAATATGGGAGAAGTTTTGTTGGTACGGAAAGAACTTAATAAGGTAAAAGGTCTGAAAATTCCAACTTTCTAAGTTACAAAAATTTTGTCTTTCCCCACCAAACATTTATATTTTTGTCTATGTATTTTGTTACAGTATGCCAGCTGGTGTTTACTTTCTTGATCTTGTCCTTTGAAGCACAAGATTTTAAATATTGGTTATGTCCACTTTATTTTTTTCTTCTGTGCTTTTGGTATTATATCTAAGAAACTATTACCTAGTCTAAGGTCATAAAGATTTATACTTATGTTTCCTTGTAACAGTTTTATAGTTTTAGTTCTTATATAGGTCTTTGCTGTATTTTGAGTTAATTTTTTGTAGGTAGTGTGAGATAGGAATCTAACTTCATTGTTCTGCATGTGGACATTTATTCTTTCATCCCAGCACCATCTTTCCCCATCGAATTATCTTGGTATCCTTGTCAAAATTAATCATATATGTGAGAATTTTATTTCCAGATTTTTTTTTTTAGATCTTGTTATTTTTTGTTTTGTTTTGTTTTATTATACTTTAAATTCTGGGGTACATGTGCAGAACGTGCAGGTTTGTTCCATAGGTATACACGTGCCATGGTGGTTTGCTGCACCCATCAGCCCGTCATCTACATCAGGTATTTCTGCTAATGCTATCCCTGCCCTAGCCCCTCGTCCCCCTATATATAGGTCCTGGTGTGTGGTGTTTCTCTCCCTGCATCCATGTGTTCTCATTGTTCAACTCGCACTTACAGTGAGAACATGCGGTGTTTGGTTTTCTGTTCCTGTGTTAGTTTGCTGAGAATGATGGTTTCCAGCTTCATCCATGTCCCTGTAAAGGACATGAACTCATCCTTTTTTAATGGCTGCATAGTATTCCATGGTGTATATGTGCCACATTTTCTTTATCCAGCATATCATTGGTGGGCATTTGGGTTGGTTCCAAGTCTTCGTTATTGTGAACAGTGCTGCAGTAAACATACGTGTACATGTGTCTTTATAGTAGAATAATTTATAATCCTTTGAGTCTATACCCAGTAATGGGATTTCGGGGTCAAATGGTATTTCTGGTTTAGATGCTTGAGGAATTGCCACACTGTCTTCCACAATGGTTGAACTAACTTACACTCCTACCAACAGTGTAAAAGCGCTCCTATTTCTCCACATTCTCTCCAGCATCTGTTGTTTCCTGATGTTTTAATGATCGCCATTCTGACTGGTGTGAGATGGTATTTCATTGTGGTTTTGATTTACATTTCTCTAATGACCAGTGATAATGAGCTTTTTTTCATATGTTTGTTGGCCGCATAAATGTCTTTTTTTGAGAAGTGTCTGTTCATATTCTTTGCCCACTTTTTGATGGGGTCGTTTGTTTTTTTCTTGTAAATTTGTTAAAGTTCCTCGTAGATTCTGGATATTAGCCCTTTGTGAGATGGATAGATTGCAAAAATTGTCTCCCATTCTGTAGGTTGCCTGTTCACTCTGATGATGGTTTATTTTGCTGTGCAGAACCTCTTTAGTTTAATTCGACCCATTTGTCAATTTTGGCTTTTGTTGTCATTGCTTTTGGTGTTTTAGTCATGAAGTCTTTGCCAATGTCTATGTCCTGAATGGTATGGCCTAGGTTTTCTTGTAGGGTTTTTATGGTTTTAGGTCTTACATTTAAGTCTAATCCAGCTTGAGTTAATTTTTGTATAAGGTGTAAGGAAGGGGTCCAGTTTCAGTTTTCTACATATGGCTAGCCAGTTTTCCCAACACCGTTTATTAAATAGGGAATCCTTTACCCATTTCTTGTTTTTGTAGGTTTGTCAAAAATCAGATGGTTGTAGATGTGTGGCGATATGTCTGAGGCCTCTGTTCTTCTGTTCTGTTCCATTGGTCTATATATCTGTTTTGGTGCCAGTACTATGCTGTTTTTGTTACTGTAGCCTTGTATTGTAGTTTGAAGTCAGGTAGCATGATGCCTCCAGCTTTGTTCTTTTTGCTTAGAGTTGTCTTGGTTATATGGACCCTTTTTTGGTTCCATATGAAATTTAAAGTAGTTTTTTTCTAATTCTGTGAAGAAAGTCAATGGTTGCTTGATGAGGATAGCAATGAATTTATAAATTACTTTGGGCAGTATGGCCATTTTCATGATATTGATTCTTCTTATCTGTGAGCATGGAATGTTTCTCCATTTGTTTTTGTGTTCTCTCATTTCCTTGAGCAGTGGTTTGTAGTTCTTGAAGAGGTCCTTCACATCCCTTGTAAGTTGTATTCCTAGGTTTCTGGTTTCTTTCACCCCAGCACCATCTTTCCCCATCGAATATTTATCTTGGTATCCTTGTCAAAATTAATTCCAGGTATTCTGTTCTCTTTGTAGCAGCTGTGAATGGGAGTTCACTCATGATTTGGCTGTTTGTCTGTCATTGGTGTATAGCAGTGCTTGTGATTTTTGCACATTGATTTTGTTTCCTGAGACTGCTGAAGTTGCTTATTAGCTCAAGGAGATTCTGGGCTGAGACGATGGAGTTTTCTAACTATACAATCATGTCATCTACAAACAGAGACAATTTGACTTCCTCTCTTTCTATTTGAATACTCTTTATTTCTTTCTCTTGCCTGATTGCCCTGGCCAGAACTTCCAATACTGTGTTGAATAGGAGTGGTGAGGGGGAGAGCATCTTTGTCTTGTGCCGATTTTTGAGACTGAGTCTCACTCTGCCCAGACTGGGGTGCAGTGGCGTGATCGTGGCTCACTGCAACCTCCACCTTCCAGGTTCAAGCAATTCTCGTGCCTCAGCCTCCCAAGTAGCTGGGGTTATAGGCATGAGCCACCATGCCTGGCTAATTTTTGTACTTTTAGTAGAGACAGGATTTCACCATGTTGGCCAGGTTGGTCTCGAACTCCTGACCTCAAGTGATCTACCCACCTCGGCCTCCCAAAGTTTGGGATTACAGCTATGAGCCACTGTGCCTGGCCTATTTCCAGATTCTTAATTCCATTCCATTAATCTCTGTATACCCTTATGCCAGTACCATAGTCTTGATTACTTTAGCTTTGTAATAAGTTGTAAAATCAGGAAATGCGAGTCGTCTTTGTTCTTTTTTCTCAAGATTGTTTTGTCTGAGTCCCTTGCAATTCTAAATGAATTTTAGGATTAGCTTGTAAATTTCTGCATTGAAGCCAGTTAACATTTTGATAAGGATTGATTGGATATGTCTGCTGATCAATTTGGCAAGTGTTGCCATCCGAAGAATACTGTCTTTTCAACCGTGAACATGTAGATGCCCCTGTATTTAGTTGAGTGTTCTTCAGTCTCTTTTAACAATTTGTTATAGTTTTTCAGAGTGTAAGTTATGCACTCTAAATTTGCATTTGTTAAACTTATTCCTAGGTATTTTATTCTTTTTAATATTACTCTAAGTGGAATTGTTTTCTAAATTTCATTTTCAGATTGTTCATTGCTACTATATAAAGGTATGATTGATTTTTTTTTAAGACTAGTCAGCTATACTAGTGAGAAGTGGGGAAAGAGTAGAAAAGGAGTTATATGTATAACTGACTCTGAGCAATCAATCGAGATAACAATTGATTTTTCTATATTGATCTTTCTTTTTGTATGCCTGCTGGAATGGGATCTATATTGACCTTGTATCCTGCAAACTTGCTGAAGTTCTTACAGTTTTTTAGTGTATTTCTTAGGATTTTCTGTAAACAAGATAATGTTATCTGCAAATAGAGATAATTGTACTTTTTCCGTTTTGACTTGTATGCCTTTTATTTCCTTTCTTGCCTAATTACTCTGGCTGGCACCTCTAGCCAATATTGAATAGATGTAGCAAAAGTGGACATCTCGTCTTGTTCTTGATCTTTGGGAGAATAAGTCTTTGATCATTAAATAGTTGTGAGGTTTCCCTAGATCAGGTTGAGCAAGTTCCTTCCGGTTCCTAGTTAGTAAGAGTGTTTTGATCATGAAAAGGGGTATTGAATTTTATCAAATGCGAATTTTATCAAATGCTTTTTCTGTGTCTGTTGAGATGGTTATGTGTTTTTTGTCCTGTATTCTATTAGGACATTATTACGTTAATTGATTTTTCAGATGTTAATGGAAATTTGCATTCTTGGGATAAATCACATTTGATCATGGTGAATGATCCTTTTTATATATTGCTGGATTTTATTTGCTAGCGTTTTGCTGAAGATTTTTACATCTATATTCGTGAGAGATTATTGTAGTTTTTTTTTTTTTTTTCTTCTAATGTCATCTTTGGTTTTGGTATCAGGCTAATACCGGTCTTATAGAATGTGTGGGGAAGTGTTTCTTGCTCTTCTTTGATTTTTCTTTAAAAGAATTTGTGAGGAATTGATATTCTTGTTTAATGTTTGGTAGAATACTGATGAAGCCATTTGGGTCTAAGCTTTTCTACGTGGGTAGTTTTTAAATTACCAGTTCAATCTCTTTGTTAGTTATAGGTCTGTTCGGAGTTTTTGTTTCTCCTTGGTTCAGTTTTGGTAGCTTATGTCTGTATGGTCGTTCATAGTATTCCCTATAATTCTTTTTACTTCTGTAAGGTAGATAGTAGTGTCCCCTATTTCACTCCTAATTTTAGGAATTCTGGTCTTCTCTCCTCTTCTTGGTCAGTCTAACTAAACATTTATCATTGTGGTTGTCATTTGGTTGATCTTTTCAAAGAACCAAATTTTGTTATTGTTGAGATGAATGAAAATTATGACATAATATACCATAACTTATGGGATATGCTAAAGCAGTACTTACCAGAAAACAGCTGTAAGAGTCTGCATTTAAAAAGATGAAGGAACCAATGTTTGGTTTCATTTGTTTCTTTCTACCTCAGGGTATTTGTATATTCTCTTTCTCCTCCTCCTTTTCTCAAGATTATACAGTTTTACTCTTTGGTGAGAGAATTTAGAAACTACAGTTGTCCGGGGAGGGAGAGCATTAGGAAAAATAGCTAATGCATGTGAGGCCTAATACCTAGGTGATGGGTTGACAGGTGCAACAAACCACCATGGCACATGTTTACCTATATAATAAACTTGTACATCCTGCACGTGTACCCTGAAACTTAAAATTAAAATTTAAAAAAAAAAAAAGGAAACTACAGTTGTTCTTGTCTTTCCAGATTTTAGAAGGGAGAAGCAAAATTTCTGTCAATGACTTCATCATAAAAGCTTCAGCTTTGGCATGTTTAAAAGTTCCCGAAGCAAATTCTTCTTGGATGGACACAGTTATAAGACAGTAAGTATAACTGGGGATGATATATATCCATCACTAGTTTTCTTACTTAATATGTGAATAGGAGTTGAGGGGATAAGGATAAATGGAATACAGAGAGGCAGATCGCTTACATAGGTCAAACAACTTGAAAACAACACAAAAATATTTATGAGATACTGCTTTTTACTTTTTTTCCTTTCTGGCTCCAATTTTCAACCTTGTTTTTGTTGTTGTTTTTTATTTATTTTTTAAAGAGACAGGGTCTTGCTCTGTTGTCCAGGCTGGTCTTGAACTCTTGGGGTCAAGCAGTTCTACAGCCTTGGCCTCCCAAAGTTCTGGGATTTCAGGTGTGAGCCACTGTGCCCAGCCTGAGATACTGCTGGATTTAGCTTGTAAAGGCTGTAGATTCTTTGTATGAGTTCAGCAAAGGGAGATTAGTGAACAAATACGTGTAATTAAGTTGATAATGACTGTCACAAAGTAGGGTTAAATTGATGATTTTCATTCACCCATGAGTTCTCCTGAGCTTCAGGGGCAAAATTAAAACGAGTACTTGTTAATGTTATGATGGTATAGAGTAGTATGGTACTCATTGTGTCTCTTATCTCATTTAATTCTCATGACCACCTTATGATATAAGTGCTTTCACTTCCATCTCTAGATGAAGAAACTGAGGCTCAGTGAGTTAAGTAACTTGCCCGAGTTAATAAGTTAGTGTTAGGACTGTGATTAGAACTAAGATTCTGACTCCTAAGCCTATTCGTTTTCTAATGTGTAGATGCTTTTATGTTATTCTTATTCTGAAAGGAAACAAACAAACTTTTTTCCTTTGTACTCTACTGTCACACAGTCACAGCACCAATTCTGTGACCAGATGAGTAGAGGCAGGGGTGGGGAGGGTTTCCCCACACACCAGCCAAGCAGTGAATTCTGTAGTGAATTCCTCTAATTCAATTAAATTCAATTTTGGTGCTGTCTACCTGTAGATAGTGTCAGATCCCAAAGATTGAGGGCTCAGTCCTACAAGACTGCCCTCACTTCAGATGCCAGTCAAAAGTGTAGGCCACTCATACTTGTAACTGACTGGCTACAAACTGGTTCCTGTGACCTCTTTCTTGGGTTTGATTAACTTGCTAGGACAATTCACAGAATTTAGGGAAACACTTATGTTTATTATAAAGGATATTGCAAAGGATACGGGTGAACACCAGATGAAGAGATGGCTAGGGCGAGGTATGAGGTGGGGTGGTGCAGAGCTTCCGTATCCTCTCTAGGCATACTACCCTTCCAGTACTTCCACAGTTCAGCAACTGGAAGCTCATTAAATCTTGTTGAAGAGTCTTGATAGAGGGGGCTGGGGAGAAAAAGGAAAGGGGAAAAAAAAGTCTTTGTAGAGCTTGATCTCCAGGATCTCCAGCCTACATCTCCCTCCCCTGTCCCTTAGGTCAGTAGGTAGAGCTAAAAGTTCCAACTCTCTAATCCTCTAGTCATTTTGACCCTTCTAGTGACTGGCCCTGTCCCGAGGTTACGCAGGGATCCTGCCGTAAATATCCACAATGGAGCTTATTATATAAGGGGCTCGTTATAAATAACAAAAGATACTCCTATCACTCAGGAAATTCCAGTTTTAGGGTCTCTATGACAGGAACTGGCAACATGGGAACAAAGACCCAAGTATATATTATACCACACTTACTAATATTTATTCATATTTTAAGGCCGGGCTCACACCTATAGTCTCAGCACTTTGAGAGGCCGAGGCGGGTGGATCACTTCAGGTCAGGAGTTCAAGACCAGTCTGGCCAACATGATGAAACCCTGTCTCTAGTAAAAATACAAAAATTAGCTGGGTCCCGTGGTGGTGCGTGCCTGTAATCTCAGCTACTTGGGAAACTGAGGCAGGAGAATTGCTTGAACCCAGGAAGCAGAGGTTGCAGTGAGCTGAGATTGTGCCATTGTAGTCCAGTCTGGGTGATAAGAGCAAAACTCTACCTCAAAAAAAAAAAAAAAATTTTTAATATTAAATTTAGGTTGGAATACTGTTCCCTTAATAAGAGGTCAGTTCCCAGGAGGCAAACACAACGGTTTTTTTTTTTTTTTTGGGGAGACAGAGTCTGTTTCTGTCACCTAGGCTAGAGTGCAGTGGCACGATCTTGGCTCACTGCAACCTCCGCCTCCCAGGTTCAAGCAATTCTCCTACCTCAGCCTCCCGAGTAGCTGGGATTACAGGTATGAGCCACCACTCCCAGGTAATTTTTTTGTATTTTTAGTAGAGATGGGGTTTCACCATATTGGCCAGGCTGTTCTTGAACTCCTGACCTGGTGATCTGCCACCTTGGCCTCCCAAAGTGCTGGGATCACAGGCGTGAGCTACCATGCCTGGCCCTTAAACACAACTTTTAAACTATTGTTTATTCTGGTATTTATTTACCTGCAGATTTCCAAATATTTTTCTGTTGCCTTTTATGAGTTTTTCATTTATTTTATTGACTGACTTCCTGTTAAAGAACATTAATATTTAGCTTTAGCTCCAGTCTTGGGACTAGAGAGAAAAAAAAGGTAGCTTTGTTATGCGCTTCCTACATACACACACATAACATCATCCTCCCAAATTGATTATAGCACAAATAATCCATATTTGGGGCTGGGCAAGGTGGCTCCCACCTGTAATCCCAGCACTTTGGGAGGCCAAGGCAGGTGGATCACCTGAGGTCAGGAGTTTGAAATCAGCCTGGCCAACATGGCGAAACCCTCTCTCTGCTAAAAATACAAAAAAAAAAAAACAACAAAAAAACATTAGCCAGGTGTGGTGGTGGACGTCTGTAGTCCCAGCTAATCGGGAAGATGAGGCAGGAGAATTGCTCGAACCTGGGAGGTGGAGGTTGCAGTGAGCCAGGATCGCGCCACTGCACTCCAGCCTGAGTGAGAGTGAGACTGCATTTCAAAAAATAACAAATAAATATAAATCTATATTTGGTTAACTTTTTTTTTTTTCTTTGAGACGGAGTCTTGCTCTGTCCCCAGAGTGCAGTGGTGCGATCTCAGCTCACTGCAAGCTTCGCCTCCTGGGTTCATGCTATTCTCCTGCCTCAGCCTCCCGAGTAGCTGGGACTACAGGTGCCCGCCACCTCACCCGGCTAATTTTTTTTTGTATTTTTAGTAGAGACCAGGTTTCACCGTGTTAGCCAGGATGGTCTCGATCTCCTGATCTCGTGATCCGCCCGTCTCGGCCTCCCAAAGTGCTGGGATTACAGGCTTGAGCCACTGCGCCCGGCCTGGTTAATCTTTTTAGAGTATGTGTGTGTCCAGTGTTAATATTTGTATGCCTATGAAAATAATTGTGTATGACTAAGACATGTATTATACCATGAATGCTAACCTAATTGATTTTAATAATTGCTTTAGGGAAGGCTAGTTTTCTATGTACATGTGAATTCTTTCTGAAACTCCACAAGCTAGGAGGAGAGTTTCAGAAACCATTAAACCATTTCTTAATCTGATCAAACCTATTGGGTAAACTCTTGGTTCTAACTTTTCCTTGGTCATTCTTCTCTTGGAGAACATCTGGGCATATAATATTCTTTATAAACTGTATAGTTTTCTAGGGCTACCATTATTAATGACCACAAAATTGATGAATTAAAACAAATTTATTCTCTCACAGTTCTGGAAACAAGTCTGAAATCAGCGTTTCAGCAGGGGCAATGCATTCCCTCCAAAGACTATAGAGAAGAATCCTTCCTTGCCTTTTCCAGTTCTGGTGTTTCTAGGCATTTAGTGGTTTGTGATTGCATAACTCCAGTCTCTTCTTCCATCTTTACATGGCCTTCTCCTCTGTGTCTGTATTTTCTCTTCTCTTAGGAGGACTGTTGGCATTGGATTTAGGGTCACTCAGATAATACAGGATGATCTTGTCTCAGGATCCTAATTATACCTCCAGAGACCTTTTTCCAAATAAGGTCACATTGATAGATTCCAGGGATTAGGACAAAGACTTATCTTTTGGAGGGCCACCATTCATCCCACTAAACAGACTTTAAATTAGTCTTCCTGTTTTCAGCATTATTCATATTACTGACTCACGGAGAGTTTTCTGGAGCCTGGCAGAAATAGCTTGCTTAAGGCATTGACAGTCTTCAGTAATACATTCAAGGCCTATTTTTAACTATTGTACCTCTCTAAACCCCTCTTCTTGTGCTATTCTGAGTTAGCCACTGTTACTGAACATACCGTTCAGTTATCTCCTTTTAGGATGCTGTTTGGGGTTTCCTGTTCCTTGCTTTTAGATGCATTCCTTTTCCATGCTATGGCCACCATGATGATTGTCACAGCAGCAAACATTCAAGGAATTTATATTCCTTAAATATAAATACAGGATACTTAAAATCTAGATAGAGGCAGGTTTTTTTTTTTTTTTTTTAATATTCCTTTAATTCCCCTGTGCCAGCATATAGACACTTTTTTTTTTTTTTTTTTTTTGAGGTGGAGTCTTACTCTGTTGCCAGGCTGGAGTACAGTGGTGCTATCTCGGCTCACTGCAACCTCCGCCTCCCAGGTTCGAGCGATTCTCCTGCCTCAGCCACCTGAGTAGCTGGGGTTATAGGCACACGCCACCATACCCAGCTAATTCTTGTATTTTTAGTAGAGATGGGATTTCACTGTGTTGGCCAGGATGGTCTCAATCTCTTGACCTCATGATCTGCCTGCCTCAGCCTCCCAAAGTGCTGGAATTTTGGCATGAGCCACTGTGCCTGGCTGCATGTTGACACTTTTTAACACTTTAATTTGCCATCTTACATATCATAAAATGTACCTGCTCTAAGTGTACAATTTCTTGATTTTTGTTGAAGGTACGGAATTATGCAGTCTTTACCACAATCTTATTTTAGAAATTTCCATCACCCGCAGAAGATCACTCATGCTTATTTATAGTAAATTCTTATTTTCACCTTCAGCCCCTGGGCAATCTGTTCTAGTGCTTGAATCTATAGATTTGTATTTTCTAGACCTTTTATAGAAATGGAATCATAGGCCGGGCGCGGTGGCTCATGCCTGTAATCCCAGCACTTTGAGAGACCGAGGTGGGCAGATCATGAGGTCAGGAGATCAAGACCAGCCTGGCTAATACAGTGAAACCCCGTCTCTACTAAAAATACAAAAATTAGTCAGGCGTGGTGGCAGGCGCCTGTAGCTACTGGGGAGGGTGAGGCAGGAGAATGGCGTGAACCCAGGAGGTGGAGCTTACAGTGAGCCGAGATCCTGCCACTGCACTCCAGCCTGGGTGACAGAGTGAGACTCCGTCTCAAAAAAAAGAAATGGAATAATAAAATATGTGGTCTTTTGCATTTGCTTTCTTTCACTTAGCGAAATGTTTCTGAGACTCATCTGTGTTGTAGCATGTATCTGTAGTTTATTTTTTTTCTTGCTGAATAGTGTTTAATCGTATTCAGTGTACCTCTTTATCATTCACCAGTTGATTAACATTTGTTTTCCAGTTTTTTGCTATTATGAATGATGCTACTATGAATATTTACATACAATTATTTGTGTGGACATGTATTTTTATTTTTCTTCAGTAGATTCCTAGGAATGGAATATCTGAGTCATAGGGTAAAAATATGTTTAATTTTTAGAGAAACTTGTACATTATTTTTCAAAGCAGTTACACCATTTTACCTTCCCACCAATAGTGGATAAGTGTTCCAGTTTCTTTATGTCTTCATCAATACTTGTTACTGTGTGGGTGTGAAGTGAGAGCCATCTACTTGTAAGATCTCACTTTATTGCACTTTGATTTATTGAACTTTTTTATAAATTGAAGGCTTGTGGCAATCCTCTGTCAAGCAAGTTGATGGCACCATGTTTCCAACAGCATGTGCTCACTTCCTGTCTCTGTGTCACATTTTGGCAATTCCTAGAGTATTTCAAACTTTATTATTCTATCTGTTATGGTGACCTGTGATCAAGGATCTTTGATGTTACCATTATAATTGTTTCGATGCCCCATGAACCATGCCCATATAAGATGGCAAACTTCATTGATAAATTTTGCATGTGTTCTGACTGGTTGATAGAATTATCAACCAGCTGTTCCTCTGTCTCGCTCCCTCTCCTTGGGCCTCCCTATTCCCTGAGACACAATAAAACTGAAATCAGGCCAGTTAGTAACTCTACAATGGCCTCTGAGTGTTTGAGTGAAAGGAAGACTTTCATGTCTCTTACTTTAAAAGCTAGAAGTGATTCAGCTCAATGAGTAAGGCATGTCAAAAGCCAAGATAGGTTGAAAGCTAGGCTTCTTGTGCCAAACAGCCAACTTGTGAATACAAAGAAAAAGTTCTTGAAGGAAATGAAAAGTACTATCCTGGTGAACACATGAATGACAAGAAAGTGAAACAGCCTTGTTGCTGATACGGAGAAAGTTTTGAGTGGTCTAGATAAAAGATTAAACCAGGTACAGCATTCCCTTAGGCCAAAGCATTCAGAGCAAGGCCGTAACTCTTTTCAATTCTTTGAAGGCCAGTAGAGGTGAGGAAGCTGCATAACAGAAGTTTGAGGCTAGCAGAGGTTGGTTCATGAGGTTGAAGGAAAGGAGGCCATAATAACATAAAAGTACAGGGTGAAGTACAAATTATTCAGAAGATATAGCTAAGATAATTGATGAAACAGCTTTATATTGGAAGAAGATGCCATCCAGGACTTTCATAGCTAGAGAGGAAAAGTCCATACCTTGCTCTAGAGCTTCAAAGGACAGGTTGATTCTGTTAGCAGATAATACAGCTGGTGACTTCAAGTTGAGGCCAGTGCTCATTTACCATTCTGAAAATCTTAGGGCCCTTAAGAATTATTCTAAATCTGCTCTGCCTATGCTATATATGGAACAACAAAGCCTGATGACAGTTTACAGCATGGTCTACTGAATATTTTAAGCCCACTGTTGAGGCCTACTGCTCAGAAAAAAGGATGCCTTTCAAAATTTATGCTTGTAGACAATGCACTTGCCCATCCAAGAGCTCTGATGGACATGTACAAGATTGAAGTTCTCTTTTCTTTTCTTTTTTTTTTTTTTTTTTTTTGAGATGCAGTCTCACTCTGTCATCCAGGCTGGACTGCAGTGGCACGATCTCTGCTCACTGCAACCTCAGCCTCCCGGGTTCAAGCAGTTCTCCTGCGTCAGCCTCCCAAGTAGCTGGGATTACAGGTGCCTGCCACCAGGCCCAGCTAATTTTTGTATTTTTAGTAGAGACTGGATCTCACTATGTTGGCCAGGCTGGTCTCAAACTCCTGACCTCAGGTGATCTGCCTGCCTCAGCCTCCCAAAGTTGTGGGATTGTGTGAGCCACCACGCCCAGCCTAGATTGAGGTTATTTTCATGCCTGCTAACACAGCATCCATGCTGTAGCCCATGGATCAAGGAGTAATTTTGACTTTTGAGTCTTATTGTTTAAGAAATTTATTTGGCCGGGTGTGGTGGCTCACGCCTGTAATCCCAGCACTTTGGGAGGCCGAGACGGGTGGATCACGAGCTCAGGAGATTGAGACCATCCTGGCTAACACGGTGAAACCTGGTCTCTACTAAAAATACAAAAAAATTAGCCGGGTGTAGGGGCAGGCGCCTGTAGTCCCAGCTACTTGGGAGGCTGAGGCAGGAGAATGGCGTGAACCCAGGAGGCAGAGCTTGCAGTGAGCCGAGATCGCACCACCGTACTCCAGCCTGGGCGACTGAGCAAGACTCCATCTCAGGAAAAAAAAAAAAAAAGAAATTTATTTTAAGGCTATAGTTGCCATACATAGTGCTTCCTCTGATGGATCTGAGCAAAGTAAATTGAAAACCTTCTGAAAGTGATCCATCATTAACAGCAGTTTGGAAGAAGCTGATTCCAGCCCTCGTGGGTAACTTTGAGATGTTCAAAGACTTTTTAGTAAAGGAATTAACTGCAGATGTTGGTAGAAATGGCAAGATAACTAGAATTAGAAGTGGAGCCTGAAGATGGGAATGAATTGCTGCAATCTCATGATAAAACTTGAATGGATGAGTAGCTGCTTCTTATGGAGAGGAAAAGAAAGTGGTTTCTTGAACTAGAATCTACTCCTGGTAAAGAAGCTGTGAACATTGTTGAAATTACAACAGAGGATTTAGAGTATCCTATGAATTTAGTTGAAAAAGCAACTGCAGGATTTGAGAGCACTGACTCTAGTTTTGAAAGAAATTCCATGGTTAAAATGCTGTCAAACAGCACTGCATGCTACAGAGAAATCTTCTGTGAAAAGAAGAGTCAATCAGTGGGACAAACTTCATTGTTATCTTAAGAGACTGCTACAGCCACTCAGTCTTCAGCAACCATAATCCTCATCGGTCGGCAGCCATCAACATCAAGGCAGGATCTTCTACCAGCAAAAAAATTACAATTAGCTAAAAGTTCAGGTGCCTTTTAGCATATGTTAGCAATAACGTAGTTTTAAATTAAGGTATATACATTGGTTTTTTGTTAGTCATAATGCTATTGCACTCCTAGTAGACAACAGTGTAGTGTTAAGCATAACTTTCATATGTACTAGGAAATCAGAAAATTCATGTGACTCGCTTTATTGCAGTATTATTTTGGTGTTCTGGAACTGAACCTGCAATATCAAGATATTTCTATACTTAGATGAAGGGATTGAGATTGTCTGTTAATTCTAACCAAACACCATTCATTTACTTGTTCATATACTCATTCAGCATTTTTTTAACATGTACTCTTTACTGGATTCAGTGGTAAACAATATAGGGAACACTATCCTTACTGTCTCAAAGGGAGGATGACGGAACAAGCAATATTGTAATAATTTAATCAAGAAAGCAGTATTTGCTGTGTGATACCTTGGCTAGAGTCCTGTGGTAATTAATGAGTCATACACTGTATTTTTATTAGAGCAGGTCCCTGTGTTTTTTTGCAAGTGACAAAATCCTTCTCCAGCCAACTTAGGCAAATTGGGGGATTTGGTACCCATTGATCTTTTTGGAGCTTGTGCCTAGAGAGAGCTGGAGTTCTTTGGAGGCAGAGCTGTGCCTTTATGTGAAGCCTTAACTTTTTCTCGATTACAGAACAGTAGCAGGGGCCCTTACACAGACCCCAAGGAGACCATGGATAAAATCCATCAGCTTGTGAACTTCAGTTGGGG
>NW_012101721.1:1679097-1680189 GCF_000951045.1 Mandrillus leucophaeus
TGCCATACATAGTGCTTCCTCTGATGGATCTGAGCAAAGTAAATTGAAAACCTTCTGAAAGTGATCCATCATTAACAGCAGTTTGGAAGAAGCTGGCTGTTCCTCTGTCTCGCTCCCTCTCCTTGGGCCTCCCTATTCCCTGAGACACAATAAAACTGAAATCAGGCCAATTAGTAACTCTACAATGGCCTCTGAGTGTTTGAGTGAAAGGAAGACTTTCATGTCTCTTACTTTAAAAGCTAGAAGTGATTCAGCTCAATGAGTAAGGCATGTCAAAAGCCAAGATAGGTTGAAAGCTAGGCTTCTTGTGCCAAACAGCCAACTTGTGAATACAAAGAAAAAGTTCTTGAAGGAAATGAAAAGTACTATCCTGGTGAACACATGAATGACAAGAAAGTGAAACAGCCTTGTTGCTGATACGGAGAAAGTTTTGAGTGGTCTAGATAAAAGATTAAACCAGGTACAGCATTCCCTTAGGCCAAAGCATTCAGAGCAAGGCCGTAACTCTTTTCAATTCTTTGAAGGCCAGTAGAGGTGAGGAAGCTGCATAACAGAAGTTTGAGGCTAGCAGAGGTTGGTTCATGAGGTTGAAGGAAAGGAGGCCATAATAACATAAAAGTACAGGGTGAAGTACAAATTATTCAGAAGATATAGCTAAGATAATTGATGAAACAGCTTTATATTGGAAGAAGATGCCATCCAGGACTTTCATAGCTAGAGAGGAAAAGTCCATACCTTGCTCTAGAGCTTCAAAGGACAGGTTGATTCTGTTAGCAGATAATACAGCTGGTGACTTCAAGTTGAGGCCAGTGCTCATTTACCATTCTGAAAATCTTAGGGCCCTTAAGAATTATTCTAAATCTGCTCTGCCTATGCTATATATGGAACAACAAAGCCTGATGACAGTTTACAGCATGGTCTACTGAATATTTTAAGCCCACTGTTGAGGCCTACTGCTCAGAAAAAAGGATGCCTTTCAAAATTTATGCTTGTAGACAATGCACTTGCCCATCCAAGAGCTCTGATGGACATGTACAAGATTGAAGTTCTCTTTTCTTTTCTTTTTTTTTTTTTTTTTTTTTACTGTTGAGT
>NW_012101721.1:1681928-1689779 GCF_000951045.1 Mandrillus leucophaeus
ATCACCTTTTTTTTTTTTTTTTTTAACTAACCTCTACTAACATTTAGCATTTCCTCCTTTTATAAATGTAGAGAACAGATCAAATGTTAACAGTACTTGTGTCTGGTGACCAGTAAAAATCAGTTATTTTCATATCTCATTGTAGTTGTATATATCTCAAAATGTTATTTTGTTCATGCCTGCTTCAAAGTGATTGCCATTATTAGACCTGCAACAAGATCTTATTATTGAGTGAATACAGAAGCACATTTGTCATAATTTTGTTTTTTGAACAGTTTGATAACTGAATTTCAGTATAGTTTCTCTCTTTTTTAAAGTAATTTGAGTATTTTCAGTGTTAAAAAGGTATTCTGAGATAAGATCCAGATGCATAGGGGCACCTGCTGTAGAAAAGATTGGAACTCCGTACTTGATGACAATACAAGATCTGATTTTGTGTTAAAAAAAAAAAAAAAGATTGGGAACCCTTACTTTTACGTACTTCTGAGGTACCACCACCCATGTATCCTGAGCACTCCTTTTTCTTGATACAATGCAGTTCTTTCCCTCCACTCTTACTTTCATGTGCTCAAACTACCTGTAGAGACTCAACTCCAGCCAATGTACTTCCACTCAAAATCCAAGGAGTTTTGATTGGTGGCATTCATGTGTGGGTCAAGGCAGATGGCAGGGGATGTTAGATGATATGTGTGAAACCAAGCTACTGCTGCTGACACATTTCTCTTTTATTTTTTCTTGGTGGGTGGTGGGGTCGGGGGCAGGGGCAGTATTGGGGGATGGAGTCTCGCTCTGTTGCCCAGGCTGGAGTGCAGTGGCACAATCTCAGCTCACTGCAACCTCCACCTCCCAGGTTCAAGCGGTTCTCCTGCCTCATCCTCCTGAGTAGCTGGGACTACAGGTGTGCACTACCAATACCTTTTGTATTTTTAGTAGAGACAGAGTTTCGTCATGCTGGCCAGGCTGGTCTCAAATTCTTGACTTCAAGTGATCCGCCCACCTCAGCCTCCCAAAGTGCTGGGATTACAGGCGTGAGCCACTGTTCCCAGCTCTCTCTTTCATTTTTAATAACTACAAGTCAAGGAGAGGGCATAGCAAAATTTAAAAATTAGGATAGACATCATATTTGGCTGAACAATAACACACACATTGGTTCAAAAAATTTTTGAAGTAAATATAAGTATTCTTGCTTAACCTGGCACATAGGCTCTTAATAAACAGTTTTTGATTACATTTATTTTTCTTTTTAAACAGAAATCATGTTGTTGATGTCAGTGTTGCAGTCAGTACTCCTGCAGGACTCATCACACCTATTGTGTTTAATGCACATATAAAAGGACTGGAAACCATTGCCAATGATGTTGTTTCTTTAGCAGCCAAAGCAAGAGAGGGTAAACTACAGCCACACGAATTCCAGGTAAGGTGTTGATTATTGCTTTCTAATTATGTTATTTTTAAGGTTTGCATAATGCATGTATTGCATTTTTCACCTTTTGATTCTGCCATATAATTCTTTTTTTTTTTTTTTTTTTTTTTTTTTTTTGAAACAGAGTCTCACTCTTGTCACCCAGGCTGGAGTGCAATGGCGCAATATTGGCTCACTGCAACTTCTGCCTCCCAGGTTCAAGCAATTCTCCTGCCTCTGCCTCTGCCTCCTGAGTAGCTGGTATTATAGGCACGTGCCACTACGCCTGGCTAATTTTTTTATTTTTTTATTTTTTGTATTTTTAGTAGAGACGGGGTTTCACTATGTTGGCCAGGCTGGTCTCAAACGCCTGACCTCAAATGATCCGCCTGCCTCACCCTCTCAAAGTGCTGGGATTACACGTGTAAGCCACTGTGTCTGGCCTGCCACGTAATCTTTTTTTTGAGATGGAGTCTCACTCTGTCGCCAGGTTGGAGTACAGTGGCACAATCTCAGCTCACTGCAACCTCCATCTCCCAAGTTCAAGTGATTCTCCTGCCTCAGCCTCCCGAGTAACTGGGACTACAGGCCCGCCACCACGCCCGGCTAATTTTTTGTATTTTTAGTAGAGACGGCGTTTCACCATGTTGGCCAGGATGGTCTCGATCTCTTGACCTCATGATCCACCCACCTCGGCCTCCCAAAGTGCTGGGATTACAGGCATGAGCCACCGCACCTAGCCTTGCCATGTAACTCTTATTGACACACGACTCTGAAAATAAAGAAAAATTGAATCACATATCCAAAAGAAGATACTATCTGAAAATAAGACATTTTCCAGCTGTCATTTTTGTTCATATTGTAATGGTTGTATATCTTCAGTAATATGTATTCCATTCAGGCCTTTCTTAAGACCTTGCACCTTTTTAGCTTAAGGTCTTTTTCACAGAACATTTGTCAAGTTTTCTGATTTATGTTGACAAACAATATTATTTATTTTTAATATTATTTCCTCTAGGGTGGCACTTTTACGATCTCCAATTTAGGAATGTTTGGAATTAAGAATTTCTCTGCTATTATTAACCCACCTCAAGCATGTATTTTGGCAATTGGTGCTTCAGAGGATAAACTGGTTCCAGCAGATAATGAAAAAGGGTAAGTGCCAAAATAGAGGGGAAGTCATAAGCTAATTTTTATTACAATATACACTTGTCCTGTGGTATCCTCAGGGGATTGGCTCCAGGAACCCCTTTGAATATTGTAATCCTCAATGCTCAAGTCCTGATATAATATGATATAGTATTTGCATATAACCTATACACATTCTTCTGTATACTTTAATCTCGACTTAAAATAATACAGTACCTAAACAGCGCTTCATTCACATGGATCCAGTGTAGTACCCAGTGTGCAGCAAATTCCAAGTTATGCTTATGGACATTTGTGGAATTGTTTACTTTCTGGATATTTTGATCCATGGTTGGTTGAATATATGGATTCAGAACCCATGGATATATGGAGGGTCAACCACACCTGTTTTTGAGTATCAGTGTTTTCGCTTGTTTGTTTGTTTGAGATGGAGTCTCACTCACTCTGTCACCCAGGCAGAAAGTGCAGTGGTGCCATCTCAGCTCACTGCAATCTCCGCCTCCCGGGTTCAAACAGTTCTCTTGCCTCAGCCCCCGTGTAGCTGGGATTACAGATGTGTACTACCACACTCAGCTAATTTTTGTATTTTTAGTAGACATGTTGTTTCACCATGTTCGCCAGGCTGGTCTTGATCTTCTGAACTCAAGTGATCTGCTCACCTCAGCCTTCCAAAGTGCTGGGATTACAGGAATGAGCCACTGTGCCTGGCCAGAGTCTCAGTTTTATATATAGTTATTGGCACGGTATATTGCATCTTCAAATAAAATTATATATATATGATAAAATTCTTCAAGGCAGCAACTTTTCTTTACTAAATGCAGTTAGTCCTATTTGAGATGGAAAGCCTTATTCTAGGTGAGGAGTCAGCACATTTTTTTTTTTTTTTTTTTTTTTAGTTATATAGTAAGTATTTTAGGCTTTCTGGGACATATGGCCACTGTTGCAAATACTCTGCCATTGTAATATGAAAGGAGGCATAAATAAGACACAAATAAATTGCAGTAAACCTTTAATCAATAAAAATAGGCAGAGGGCAGGATTTGGCCCATTGCCCACTCCTACTCCAGGTATCTGGTCTGTTTCTTCAAGCTGTTAATTTGAGCTAAAGGTATAGGAGACTGGAAGAGTAGATAGGAAATATTACCTGGTTGGGATTATAGGGTAGGAGTGAGCATTTGGGTGGTTACTGGCTGAAATGCAGTCTTTTATTTCAGAATATCTAAAATGTTTTTCTTTTTCTAGGTTTGATGTGGCTAGCATGATGTCTGTTACACTCAGTTGTGATCACCGGGTGGTGGATGGAGCAGTTGGAGCCCAGTGGCTTGCTGAGTTTAGAAAGTACCTTGAAAAACCTGTCACCATGTTGTTGTAACTAACTCAAGAATTTCTAAACTCTCCCAGGTCACAGTGATTCATTCTTATCAAGATATTTATGTTATTAAACAGGTGGTTCTTTTTATTTTAACCAGTTATTTTTATTATTGAGTCTGTCCAGATAAGCTATTTATAATGGGCATTACTGAATTTTTAAAATGCCAATTACACCCAAATATTGTGCACATTTAATAATCCGACACCAGATTTTTAGCTCTGTACTCCTAATTAAGGGACATGTGGCCTTGCCTAGCCCTCTGGTGATAAGTACTTCCACAAGGAAATGTAGAATAGGTAGAACCTAAAGAAAAGGACATAAAGGTAACCCGGATGGAACCTTGAAATTCTGAAATTTAATCACCTAAAATGTTCTCCTTAGATGTGAGAGAAGGAGAAATCAGGAAAATTAATTCTCGTGGGGGAAGGGCTTGAATTGAAGCTTTACTTTAGAATTTAACCCTGGTTTGAAATTTTCCATTACATGATCTTGGTTTACCATCGATGGGAAGGGTAGAAAACTTCAAGGAAAATAAGTGAAATTTTCAAAGTCAACATTTTCTTAGACCTTTTCAGCTGATTGTTTATTTTTCTATGAATCCCTATACATGGTTGTTTCCCCTCCTCTTGAGATAATCTAAATATAAACCAGCTACTTGATATAAATGAGAATTTGTGTGGATATTTATTTAAACAAATGTGTAATTTTGAGTACAGAATTCAACAGTTACCTCCAAAAGAGAAACATTCTTAATAGAATTTAACAGAAGTTGTGAAACTAAAATTTTCCAAGATTAACTGGTAGTTCATTGTAAATGAACCTAATGAACAGAATTTATTACTTCACTGTGGAAAATGCTATCAAATAACTGAGGAATAGATATGGAATAAGTGTACATATGTAAGATATGGTTACTAGAGTTAGATATGTGCCAAAGTTCATTTATCCCAAATCCTGTCTGAAAAGAAGAGGAGGGGTACATTAGTAAACATTTTGGAGTGCTTAAAAATGCCAAAAACAAAATGGTAGTTTCTACTTGGATAAAGTAAAAAAGTTAAATGTGTTTAAGAGTGTTATGTGTCCCTCTACTCCAGCATCGTCCCATGTAAAATAAGAAAGCCCTAAAATACTGTTGGAGAGAAAAAATTAACTAGGTTGCTACCTTATTAGCCTAAGTACTTTTTTCCATTTTGTTAGATTTTGCCTGCCTTTTGGAGGGAAGGAGGGAGGCGATATTCTGGATTATAAAAATGAATTGGGAACATTATCACAATTCTAGACTTTCTATTAATATTTATGTGTTTTAATAAATGTTTGAAATTATTTATGACTACTTAAAATGAATCTGACCAGTGCTTCTTGTATATGTAATATGTGGAGTTAGCCCCTGAAATTTGCTTTAAGTGTTTCAGTGTTGAATCTGTTTCTAAATATTCATTATTACATGGTGCACAAGTGACACTCCATATATTCCACACAGACTTTTACCTTGCTGTATTATTATGAAAACAATACATTAATCTGATTTTTCAGTAATTAGTAATTTTAGGTTGAAAATTATCCAAAAGAAACAAGTTTATCACAAGGGACCATCATCAATATGATCCAAATCTGGTTCAAACATTCAAAACTTCAAAGAGAATTCATCTTTCGCTAATGCTTGTGGTTCTGTTGTTCCCTTGAAAAAATGAAAATAAAAATTAGTTGCCTTCTAATAAACATTGTTGAGTTAAAAATTAATCTGAGCTATAATCTAAATCTGAATTCAGTCTCTTACCAGAACTGAAAGAAAAAAGTTTTAATAAGAAAGAAATAGTGTTTTTGGTTCATATGTGATTATTTAAAAATTAAAGTATAAATCTTCAATATGTCTGGTTTAAGTTTTGATCTGTTGGTAATTATTTTCACATTTAAATTATTTAGATCTAAGGACAGCCACGTATGTATAAGCTCGCAATACAGATAAATTTTGAGTTTATGTAATTGGTAAAATATGGACTGCATTTAGGAGAATATAATCTAACACTTGAAGCTCAAAGAGTTCCTGAAGCACCCCATGTTGGGGTGTGAAACTTATTACCAAGATGGAAAGTGTGGTCTGGTTGTGTTAGGTGATTTATTCCCAATTCTGAAGGTTGTGATTGTGAAGTTAGTTAGGGTATCCCAAGGCATGATCTAGAAAGGAGTAAACAAGTACGTTAGAGAGATAGGAGGAATGTTCATCATGTGTAATGCACAAGTCCTGGAATACATGGGGAAATCATCATCACTACTGATAAGTGATCTAAAATGAATTCTGTAGAAAAATCTGGTCTCCAAATCTCTTTTTTTTTTTGAGATGGAGTTTTGCTCTGTCACCCAGGCTGGAGTCCAGTGGTGCGGTATCAGTGCACTGCAACCTCTGCCTCCTGGGTTCAAGCAGTTCTTCTGCCTCACCCTCCCAAGTAGCTGATATTACAGGCGCGTGCCACCACGCCCAGCTAATTTTTTGTATTTTTAGTAGAGATGGGGTTTCACCATGTTAGCCAGGATGGTCTCTATCTCCTGACCTTGTGATCTGCCCACCTTGGCCTCCCAAAGTGTTGGGATTACAGGTGTGAGCCACCGTGCCCAGCCTCCAAGTTTTGAATTTTGAGAAAAAGAAATCTTAGTAAGATTCCAATTTAAACCAGTCCATAGTTCATTATTAGTTAATGCCCTTCCTGGGCCCTATTTTGTTTTTTGTAGGGAGGGGAAGGTAGAGCTGTTTTTATTAATATAAAATGAGTGAGAATATTTTGGAAAATAACTAGAATGTAAATTTTACCACTTTAAGTATATTAGGTCTTGATGTGCATTTTAATGAGTATACAAACACAGACACTGATGTAAGTAGCTTCTAATTACTGAGTGCAAGGGTAGAGATTCACTTCTATGTGGTTAGGAATTTTTAGGAAATACATTTTGGTAGTGATTTTGTAGGAGGAAAGATAAGGTGAGACTCACGTTTTTTTGAGGGTTGAGAATAGGTTTGTTAATTTTAGGACATTATACAGTTCCAGAAATTTTTCAGGAGATAAATTATCCTGTTGCTAGTAGAATTTAAATCCAGGCCAGGCCTTCAAAAAGGAGATTTGAGGCAAGGGGGAAAAAAACCCCAAAAATCCAGACCAGGCTTAAGAAAATTATATTTGCTTTTAGGCCAGACCCAGTGGCTCACGCCTGTAATCTCAGCACTTTCGGAGGCCGAGGTGGGCAGATCACTTGAGGTCAGGAGTTTGAGACCAGCCTGGCCAACATGGTGAGACCTAGTCTCTACTAAAAATACAAAAATTTAGCCGGGCATGGTGGCAGGCACCTGTAATCCCAGCTACTGGGGAGGTTGAGGCCGGAGAATCACTTGAAACCTGGGGTGGGGCAGGGGTAGGGGGCAGAGGTTGCAGTGAGCCAAGATCGCGCCACTGCACTCCAGCCTGGGTGACAGAGCGAGACTGTCAAAAAAAAAAAAAATTTGTATTTGCTTTTAAATGTCATGTATCAGTTATTTCTGTTATACAACATTAGTTTCTATAGTTAAAAAGTTTTAAAATTAGTAAGAACTTTAGCCTGTATGTTGAACTAGAAACTTTATTACAAGGATAATTAAAGGAAACTTGTATCTAGAAAAGATAATTAAGGGATGTGTAAAGTCTATATAGCTTACTTGGTGTATAAATTGGATAGTTGGTACCTTTGTATTTCAGAGCTTAGAAGAGATGAATGATAGTTGAAAGTACATCACTTTTGTACTTCTGATCATTTCTTTAGGAGAAAAGCACTTGTCGCAATGTCAACTACTTTTTTTGTTCAAATACGAGATACATTTTGCATGCTGGGCGCAGTGGCTCACGCCTGTAATCTCAGCACTTTGGGAGGCCAGGGAGGGTGGATCACCTGAGGTCAGGAGTTC
>NW_012101721.1:1690204-1695660 GCF_000951045.1 Mandrillus leucophaeus
TGCCTGTGGTCCCAGCTACTAAGGAGGCTGAGATAGGATCGCTTGAACCTGGGAGGCGAAGGTTGCAGTGAGTTGAGATTGTGCCACTGTACTCCAGCCTGGGCAACACAGCGAGACTCAGTCTCAATTAGTACAGAGGTTAAATAGGCTTGAATATTATATTTGGCCCTGTATTTTTATTATTGGAGGAGACTCACTGATACAACCCACCCTGGTAAAAAAAACTTCTTGCACAGTCTGGAATTTTTTCCTGATATAAAAATTTACTAGAGACTTTTTCAAGCAGTAAACCAAGAGTTCTCACTTGTTACTTGGAAACAATTAGAATTTCCCCAAATGATAAGTTACTTAAGATATTTTTAAAACAGGTGTGTCATGGCAATAGTTTTTAATAGTTTCTGGTTGATGTTTATTTGAGAAGAAGAAGTGAGTTTAAAAATATAAGACATGGCCAGGCGTGGTGTCTCCTGCCTGTAATCCCAGCACTTCTTTGGGAGGCCGAGGCAGGTGGATCACCTGAGGTCAGGAGTTGGAGACCAACCTAGTCAACAGGGTGAAACCCTGTCTCTACTAAAAATACAAAAAAATAGCCGGGTGTGGTAGTGCGTGCCTGTAATCCCAGCTACTTGGGAGGCTGAGGCAGGAGAATCGCTTGAGCTCGGGAGGTGGAGGTTGCAGTGAGCTGAGATCGTGCCATTGCACTCCAGCCTGGGCAACAAGAGCAAAACGCTGTCTCAAAAAAAGTACATGTATATATAATCATAAAAACTGAAGAGAAAATCCCAGTCAAAATGAACTTAGAAAATAATGGAATTAGTGTTTAAGATAAACTACTACCGCTTTAGCCATAACGAAGGTCCTTTAATTCACATGACTTTAGCACTGAAAACCAAAACACGATGCTCTTCTTTTACACCAAAGGCATTGTGATGATTAGCGTGGAGTTTTCTTTGATAAATTTTGCTGTAGTCATTTCAGTATCAATAGGTTTTGGAAGATTCAGATGTAATCTGTACTTCTCAGATACTTCAATCAACAAATCATCCTAAGAATAATAAACCAAGAGATTTATTTCCTGCTTAAAATTTGCGATACTAACTTACTGTTCCCAGTTATTCACTCCTTTCCCATAAGAAGATCCCATTTGTTGCCATGTGACTAGGAATGAGCAAAAAATTACTGTTGTAAATCCCTTAGATTTTAAGGTGGTTACTGCTGCTCACTACATCACATGTTAACTGGTACAGCACCATAGTAGAGTGTTGCCATCCGAAATTATGTGGGCTGACCAGCAAACAGCAAGGAAACTTACTGGAGCCTGGAAAGGTAGTGATCCATGTTTCATAATGATGAAGGCTTTAGTGAAACTAGCACAGTAATTTGGATGACAAATACTCTGTGCCTAGTTGATCTGTGGCTTTAGATGAAGAAGTGGGAAAATAGATGGTTGGTAACATGTTGGTTCTGTTCACTACATTTAACAGGATATTACAAGAAAGATAAGCTTAGAATGGACCATGTTGCAAGTTGAATTAAAAGGGTGGCTTAAAGTGCAATGGCTCACACCTGTAATCCCAGCACCTTGGGAGGCCGAGGGTGGGTGGATCACTTGAGGCCAGGAGTTCGAGACCAACCTGGGCAAAATGGCAAAACCCTGTCTCTACTAAAAATACAAAAATTAGCCAGGCTTGGTGGCACGTGCCTGTAATCCCAGCTACTTGGGAGGCTGAGTCAGGAGAATCACTTTAACCTGGGAGGCAGAGGTTGCCCAACAGTAAGGTGAGACGGTGCCACTACACTCCAGCCTGGGCAATAGAGACTCTGCCTCAAAAAAAAAAAGGGATTTTATAGAGCCCCAAAATTCTAAGACTCAGTGACTGAAAAGTAGAACTAATTTTTATTTTCAGCCAGTAAGGGATAAAATTGATAAATTATTTCTATCAACCAAGACTGATTAAGGCAATATAGAGGCAAAGATTAAACCTTTATGCTTTGTTAAAACCTCTGATTTTTTTTTTTTTTTTGAGACGGAGTCTCGCTCTGTTGCCCAGGCTGGAGTGCAGTGGCTTGATCTCGGCTCACTGCAACTTCTGCCTCCTGGGTTCAAGCAATTCTCCTGCCTCAGCCTCCCGAATAGCTGGGACTACAGGCGCCCACCACCACGCCCAGCTAGTTTTTTTTGTATTTTAGTAGAGACAGGGTTTCACCACGTTGCCCAGGCTGGTCTCGAACCCCTGAGCTCAGGCAATCTGCCCCCATCGGCCTCCCAAAGTGCTAGGATTACAGGCGTAAGTCACCATGCCTGGCTGAAACCTCTGAATGTATTACGGTGAACTTCAGTAAATCCTTACATTTGGCTAAAATAACAGCAATTAAGTCTAAAGAGACAGGTAAGTCTTGGAAATACGGGCAATGTCTAAAAAGGAATCATGGGTATCACTGACTGGAATCTAAATGCTACCAGCTTGGACTAAAAGAAACTGACTTCAAAATTTAAAACAATCCTTTGAGCCCCAAGATACCAGGAGCAGAAACCAGGCTGAAAAGGCTACTTAGCATCTGAGAATGGCACATTCTCCAATACTCTTCAGATGTGGCCAAGGTGGATAGTGGGAAAGGGAAAAAAAAAAAAAACATCCTCCTGAAGACTGAAGAAAGGTCGTGGAAAACAATGGAACTGGGGAGCTAGGTAATTACAGAACTTTCTCAAGGAACCTTAAGTAAGAACATCCTCTTACCTCCAGAAAAGGAGCCCTCACAATGCCTGCCTACTAGGATTTCAGAATTGCTGTGCACCAGTAACTGCAGTGTGCCTCTTATTTTTCCCATTTCTGAATTGAGATGGTTAATTATGGTTATCTTCTCCCCATTCCACATTTCGTGATGGATGGGACTGAGGGAGCACATAACTTTTCTTTACATGTCTTAGTCCATGGCTCAAGAGGAAGAGAATGCAAAATTCTGTCCTTTGGAGTCTGATACTGGGATTAGAGGTGTTTTCCTTCCAGAAAGAAGCAAATATTTGCAACCGAGAGTGTAGACTGTGGTAGATTGTAGGACTGACTCTATTTGCTCTTCTGTAAGAGGATAGTATATCCCTGCCATATGACTTCCTGTGACTGTCTGTGAGAATACACTTCTCAGTCCTACTGATGTAGAATTGGCCTTGTGACTTATTTTGGCCAATGGAGCGTGAGTAGAAGTGATACCATGAAGTGTCATGTCTAAGTAGAAGTATTACCATCCATTGCATGGTTTGATCATTTCTATTTTCCCTTTGCCGAGATGTGAATGGCACATCTCAAATGGGAATTGCTCCTTCACCGGGTAATCTGAGCAAATCATTGTAAGCCCCTAAAATTATGTAGTTTGTTACTATGGCATAATATAATGAATGCTGGCCGATACACATTTACAGTATTATCTATTCAACTTACCTCAGAAACACTAAGGTCACAGAGAGAGACAGAATTAATACCAGGTAATTCAACTTTCAACTCAGTTTTCAGAGGTTTCTCATTGTGATCATGCACAATTTTTAGTTCATAGGCTGGTATCTTTATCTCCACCTGGATTTCAGTACTGGAAATCTCTTCTATCAGACACACTGCTTTGCCTGAAACTTGGTCTTTTCGGAGTAACAGCTGAGGAAAATGATCTGGATTGCTCATAGTACTGCTTCGTATCTGTCCAAGAGTTAGTTCTTTATGAAAAAAAGGGTGGAGGGGAGATAAAAAAATAAATCCACAACATAAAATACTATAAGCTGTAATATATGTGGTGTTAGTAGAGATGGTAGATTAAGCTGCAGTTAAATTAGTTTGGGAATCTTAAGACAAAAGAATCTTTAAATAATTTGATTGCAAATTTTTCAGGATTTAAAAATCAAGGATATGATATTTCTAATATCTAATATTTACATTTTTCTATCTTAAGTTTCTCACCTTTTAAAATAGAGATTTCTAGTTTTCAAAATGTATACAGGATGCAAAAAAATCTTAAAGCAGTTTAATTTTCCATTTACAATCATCAACTTACCCCTTCTCATTTTTTCTCTTAAATCTATGGAATCAGTTTGGATTCCCATCAGATTTTGTTTCATTCTTCGAATGCTTCCTTTTATTCTAAATTTGGTAATATGGTAAGAGTGTGAGAGGGTGAACTGGAATTGCTCCTCAATACATTTCATGGCCATCTGAATTAACTGATTTTTTTTCACTTGGTTCTTTTCTGCTGCCTGAAGAACATCAGGATTGTAGGCAACATCAATGACCGTGTAAGCATCTGTGTGTGTAAATGAAAGGGTATGAAATGAAGATAAATTGTTGCACTAATGATACTGTCAGGCAATATATTAAACCATATTCCTGATAAAGCTAGAGAATATTCCTGTATTTTTCAGAGGTAATCACAGTAGTGCCACAGCAATTATGACATTTCCTGGCACTTTTACATGGATTAAAACAGCGCATCTTATTACAAAAGTTAAACAGTATTAAATTTGCATAAAGGTACACTAATTGTAATTCTGTTATCACCAAATAAAGAATTTTACTTGAAATGCTCTCAACCAAGTAAAATCTTGTCCATTCCTAATAAAATTTGTACAATGTGCTTTCTCTCCCTTAATTATTTGTACCTGATGTCTCAGTTGTATCTTCTGGTTTGCCAACAGTTAGAGGTACTGGATGAGTGGCTGATTGGGGAGCTGGGATCCTTGTCCACTGACACAGGTTGATAAAAAGTATTTTTTCTTTTGGTTTCTGGAAAGCAAATAATTTTGCACATCTCAAAACCTAGTTTAAAACCATTTAAGGCCAGGCATGGTGGCTCATGCCTGTAATCCCAGCACTTTGTGGGGGCCGACGTGCCTGGATCACCTGAGGTCAGGAATTTGAGACCAGCCTGGCCAACATGGTGAAACCCCATTTCTACTAAAAATACAAAAGTCCGCCAGGTGTGGTGGCAGATACCTGTAATCCCAGCTACTCGGGAGGCTGAGGCAGGAGAATCGCTTGAACCCAGGAAGCGAAGATTGCAGTGAGCCAAGATTGTGCCATTGCACTTCAGCCTAGGTATTAAAATTGTGTTTGATTATACTGTTGTTACTTGATTTCCCCAAGGCTGCTGGCTTTTAATCAGGAAACCAGACCAGGGTGGTGGCTCACGTATGTTACCCTAGTACTTTGAGAGGCCGAGGTAGGAGGGTCGCTTGAGGCCTAGGAGTTCGAGACTAGCCTGGGAAACATAGGGAGATCCTGTCTCTACAAAAATAATTTAAAAATTAGCCAGGTGTGGTGGTGCCCACCTGTGATCCCAGCTACTTGGGAGGCTGAGGTGGAAGGATCGCTTGGGCTGCAATGAACTATGATTGTGAGCTGTGATTGTGCCACTGCACTCCAGCTTCAGCGACAGAGCCAGCAAAACCCTATCTCAAAAAAAAAAAAAAAAAAAAA
>NW_012101721.1:1695826-1714007 GCF_000951045.1 Mandrillus leucophaeus
CAAAACTCTGTCTCAAAAAAAAAAAAAAAAAAAAAAAAAAGATAGCAATGCCTAAGTGCAAAGTATTCTGTGGTTACTCTGGGATCATTTTATTCAAGACCTCCCCATCCCTGGCACCAACTTGACATACCAGAATCCTGGTCTGTAGACAAAGCTGTGGTTCTGGGTCAGCACAGAGCTGTTTCCCTTCTTTCAGCTGCTGTTGAATAAACTTCTCATAGCCCTCAGGGTCACTTTCAGCTAGATCATCTAGGAGGTTCCAAAATTGAGTAACTTGGGTGAGCAGACCCTTTGAGGATGTCTCCATGACTGATGAGTGGTGAATAATTTTCTTAAGCCTGTGGAAAGACATGACTTCGGGAAGCAAACTGTGTAATTGTTGATTCATTTCTGCTTTGGGGAGGCGGAATGGGCCAGGAATTGTTTGGGTGAAGTTAGGATTTAGCATTTGTGTCTAAAAGATTGTGGATCAGCAGCACCACTTTATGTTTTCCTTATTCTTTAATTATCTAGTACCTCTTCCTAAATTCTCACATTGTCCTCTCAGATAAGACTTTACTTCTACTTGGACCCTGACAAGTCAGAGTAATCATTTTAAATCTGGGTTTCCTGATCTTCTTGTTCCAACACCTCACTGACTGGTGGCTCCCCAGTTCTGAAATTGCCAGAGGTGTGTATGGGGTGAGGGCCACATGAGACTTCCTTAATCCTCATTATAGTTTAGTAATTCAAAGCATGGACTTGCGAGCCAGAATGCCTAGATTCCGGTCTTAGTTCTATCTCTCACTAGCTGTATGACCTTGAGCAATTAAATGTGTGTTTGTGTGTGTGTGTATATATATATACACATACACATACATATACATATATATATATTCCTCTTACTCTGTCCAAAATGAAGACGATAATACCTATATCATAGGGTTATTGCGAGGATTAAGGAAGCTAATAGGCTGGGACACTTCTCTACGTCTTCAGATAACTCTCCTTAGCCTCTTCTCCCATTGGAGAGGTGTCCCACAGCATCTTTCGAATGAGGCAAAAAGGTTTAGATTCTTCAACTACTGTGTAAGGGTTACGCTAAATGGGAAGCTTAACTAACGGGTAATCATTCCATAGGTCTGCAAACCCACCTCTTCTCTGTTCTAACGGGTAGTCATTCTATAGGCTGGCAAACCCACCTCTTCTCTCAGCTCCTTGACAAACCGCGACGCCTGTTACCAGGGTAACCAGCCTGGGTACAACATCTAATTGGGTCCGGGGAGTTTCAGGTAGAAAAGTCTCCTCATATCTAGTTCCGGAATGTCCCCCTTCTGGTACCAGGCTTGCTTTTCAGTTGGGCCCGACCCACTTCTCTTCCAGGAAAGCGCCCACCTCCCTTCTGCACCCGTCAACCTCTGGAGTGTCCTGAAAACCCTCCCTTCTGGGAGTCTCTGGGCTGCCTGTTGGTGGGACGATTTCTCAGGAGCACCACTTCCGGCCTGAGAAGGAAGTCTCCTCCTTTTTCTCCCAAACCGCTTCTTCCCCCCTATCCCCCGCCACGCGAGGCAGCGGCGCACGGTATGGGTGTGTTTGTGTGTATTTGTGTGGGGAGGGCGTTTGGAGGGGAGGTTACCGGGAGCTCCGAGGCCGCTGGGGGACAGGGATCCCGGTGACAAAGATGGGGATATTTCCTCTGTCTTCCACTTGGAAACCTCAACCCCCGCTTCAGGCCCCCTAGATACTTCCTGGGGCCCAACCGAAGGCCATAGCCATCCAAAGCGTTCCCATCCTTTCTGGGGAGTGAAACTTACCCCCGGGGTTCGTCCCAGAGGAGCGTGAGGGGGGAATGCCCGGGTCAACCGGGCTGTCCGAATTCCGCGCCGGCTCAGTCTCCGGCCTCAGTCCGCGAGAGAGATCTGCCTGTCGATCTGGGCTGGGGGAAAGGCGGCAGTGGCCTGGGCCACAGGTGAGGGCAGATTAACCAGTGGGAAGGCTGCGTTTTCACGAAGGACTCGGGTGAAGCTGCAGAGCTGCCTTTGAGCCCTGACTCCTTGGCTTCCTGGGTCGGAGGAGATCTTGTAATGGAGTGGTTCTTCGTCTCACTAACAAGATGCCTGATTTCCTCAGGATCAAGGGGTGAGTGAGCGTTGGGGTGGTTGCACAAAGTCCGTGCTAGCTACACACGAAAATATTCTTGTCATCTAGTTTTTGGAAGCTTCCGTACCAAGTAGGAAATAAAATGCTCCCAAATGGAGAAGTTTAGGACATCTTTGCATTTGATGTTTTGAGTCATCAGTTTCTGTTACTGTTGACACCTGTGGTTCCTGATACTCTCAAATCTACGTATTTGCTTCACTGCAAACTAATATTGGGATTGGAGGTTTGATTTTTAATCTAGACATTGATATACATCATTTGCCTGGGACTATGTGGCTTGGGGCATGACAAGTTTAAGGGAACTTCATCTACAAAATAGGGATGGAGATATTTGCCTCATATAAAAAATAGTTAGGATTAAATAAAATGGTGCTCATGAAAGCACTTAATTTTATGCAGTCTTGTGCATTTTCAAAGAACTTTAATGTACATTATCTCCTTTCATCTCACATTAGTGTGTTTAGGCATTTCCCTCTTTTAATGGTAAAGGGAAAACTATTATTTAGGATCTCTGACTTCTAGTTCAGTGATCTTTCCTTTACCTCATGCTTCTTTATAAAATTTAAGAAAAGATAAAGTAATAAAATAAATTATTACTAAACGTTATTTGTTGATTCATTTCAGATTGAAGAATGTCCCGGATTCCACTGGGGAAAGTTCTCCTGAGGAATGTCATCCGGCACACAGATGCTCACAATAAGGTGGGAGGAACAACCTAGTTACTCCTCAGTGCTTACTGAAAGCAAGCAGTGTGCCAAGCATTATTTTGGCACAACTGGGAGATACAAAGAATATTCTTGTCATCTAGTCTTTGAAAGCTTTTGTACAAAGTAGGAAATAAAATGATGAATACAATAGATAATTATAATATAGTTTGATAAGTACTGTATAACAGATATTTGCAAAGTGCTTTGGAGCACTAAGGAGGAAATAATAAAATCTACCCCGGGGAATTAGAAAAGATTTTACAGAATTAGTGGTATTTGAGCTGCTGACATTTAAACTGGTTCTTGAATAAGTATAAGCTTACTAGGTATGAAAGATCATTCTGGATAGAGAGCATCATGCATTAATATGGCAACAAGAAAGAGCATTAATCACTCAGGGCATGGCAAGAAATTTTCCAGAAAGCGGGGAATGAAGGGATAGGCGCAGAAGATAAGGCCTCAGTGGTCATTAGAGTTGGATTGTGATGTTTGGAACTGAGACTTTTTCCTCTAGGCAGTAAAGAAGCCATCAAATGTTTTTAAACAGGATGTGACATGATCATAGTTATATTTTAGAAAGATGGTTTGTCAGATGGGTGGGGAATGAATCAGATGGGGAGAAACAGTAGGGAGATTAATTAGGAGGCAATTGCAGTATTACAGGTGAGAGGTGATGAGGGTTCGCGTGAAATTAGTGACAGCAGGGATAAAGAAGAGGAATTTAGGAGATAGAGTCCAAAGAACTTGGTGGCTAATTAGATGATAATGATAAGAATGGAATCTAATTCAGTTGACCCTTGAACAATGCAGGGGTTAGGGGCATCAACGCCCTGAATAGTCGAAAATCCATGTATAACTTTTTACTCCCTCAAAACTTAAGTGCCAATAGCCTGCTACTGACTGAAAGCCATAGCAATACCATAAACAGTGGATTAACACATATTTTTTATGTTACATGTATTATATACTGTATTCTTAAAGTAGCTAGAGAAAAGAACATTTTATTAAGAAAATCACATTGAGTAGGCTGAGGAGGAAGAAGAGGGGCTTGTTTTGCTATCTCACAGGTGGCAGAGGTGGAAGCAAATCTGAGGATAAGTGGACCTGCACAGTTGAGATCGCTGTTGTTCAAGGTCAACTGTGTAACCACCTATGTGACTGGGTGGGTGATGATGATTCTGTTCATTGGGATAAAGAACAAAAAAGGGGACAATTATGATAGGAAAGGTAATTTGGTTTTCAACATGTTGATGGTGAGGTGCTTATAGGATGTCCAAGCAGTTGAAAATTCAGACTTGGAGTAGAGGAGAAAAGTTGGGGCTGAACATAAAGGTTTCGGGATTATTGATGTATAGGTTGATGATAAGAGGTCATGAGAGTAGATGAGGTCACCTAGGAGAGCACATATAATGAAAAGAGGGCCAAGGCACCTGGTTTAGTTTTCTTCAGTAAACTACTACTTTTGGTTTGATCATATTATTACTATCATATCACCTGATTTTTAAAATTATGGGCAAGGGTAAAACTGTTACCCCAAGCTGCCTGTGCCATTATGTTAACCTGCCCCTAGTTGTATAGTAAGCTTAGATTTAAAATGGCAACTAGAAAAAGATAAATCTAGCACAGATCTAATGAAATTATGCAGGAAGACTTAGAAATAAAATGTGTTCTTGTTCTTTGGGTAATCACATTCTGCTTTTCAAGAAATTCTCTAGCAGCCATACTGTTTATTTTATTTTTGACAAAAATTATGTTATGAGAAGGGATTTATAGCTTAGGGAGTTTAAAGACCTGTCCTTACTAGTTTTTTGACTTTGGTAAAATCTCTGAGCTTTTGTTTCTTTACAGTAAAATGTAATAATGGTAGCTGCTTTATTTTCCTCATGAGATTGCTTAAAGTTCAATTGAGATGATACAATTAAAATCACATTGCATTTTGGAAATGTGGCATTATCATTTGCTAATCGCAGCATAATTGCAAAATTGATAAGGTGATGTTTATGCAGGGGTTTAAAAATTCTATTGGGGAATAATTCTAGATATTTGAGATTTACTGGATTGGACTGTTCAGCCACTTTCTAGAGAAACCAATTTGTTTTCCAGGTTCCTGATCATAGCCCAGTCTGTAGCCCAATAATTAGTCAGATTGTATTTTCAGTTAGTTACTTTTTTTTTTTTTTTAAACCAAGTCTCACTCTGTAGCCCAGGCTGGAGTGCAGTGGCACAGTGAGACGGAGTTTTGCTCTTGTTACCCAGGCTGGAGTGCAATGGTGTGGTCTCGGCTCACCGCAGCCTTCGCCTCCCGGGTTCAAGGATTCTGCTGCCTCAGCCTCCTGAGTAGCTGGGATTACAGGTGCATGCTACCGTGCCCGGCTAATTTTTGTATTTTTATTAGAGACGGGGTTTCTCCATGTTGGTCAGGCTGCTGTCGAACTCCTGACCTCATGATCTGCCTGCTTCGGCCTCTCAAAGTGCTGGGATTACAGGTGTGAGCCACTACGCCCGGCCAGTTAGTTACTTTTCTGTAATGTAAAGTTATTTTTAGTAACTTATTTTTATTTCTTTCCTTTTCAAAAATTCTAGATTCAGGAGGAATCAGATATGTGGAAAATAAGAGAACTGGAAAAACAGATGGAAGATGCTTACCGGGGGACCAAAAGGAAAATGCTACCCAGCAGTTCAAGGTGAAGTTGCAGCTCTGAGAACTAAAATAATTCTCATCTTTTTCAGAATCATCAACTTTTGTTTAAAAATACTTTGGTATATTAAGGATAGATGAATTTAGTTCTGTGAGTCCTTAAGCCTTTCCTCTTTCGTAAATCTAGGCATAAAGATAATGGCTATGATGCATATGCCCCCACTCTTTGTCCTTATTTACAATGGAGAGTTAAAAAATTCTCCCTGAACAATTATGTAGGGTTCTGTGGCTTCTAACCTTACCTGATAGCTTTTAACTTAAGATTTTCTACTGGAATCTTGTGGTCACTAAGCTGATCAGTCATTCCTTTCTCTATTAATTTTTCATTCTTTCAGGCTTTTCTTTTTGTAGCTGGGACTGCAGGTGCATGCCACTCTGCCTAGCTATTTTTTTTTTTTTGTAGAGGCAGTGTCTTGCTGTGTTCCCCGGGCTGGTATAGAATCCTGGGCTCACACAGTCCTCCCACCTCAACCTCCCAGTGTTCGGATTATAAGCGTGAGCCACTTGCCCAGCCTCAGACTTTTCTTCACCCTATGTATTCACCCTCTTCACCAGATCAACAGCCTTTTCACATTACCTTAATAGCTTGAGTGTAAATATGAAGGATTATGCAAGGTTAGTTGTGTTTTCCTTGTGGAGAGGCCTAGGAATGCTTGAATAATTGGGAACATCCTTATATGCTTGTAAGTGTAAGAGCTACATATATAAGAAATACTTAAACTCTTTAGGAGCAGGGCTTGTGATTTTCTCATTTGCTGCTATATTCCTGCCCGCTAGACCAATACCTGGTACATAAGAGGCCCTTACAATTTTTTTTTTTTTTGAGACGGAGTTTCGCTCTTGTTAACCAGGCTGGAGTGCAGTGATGTGGTCTTGGCTCGCTACAACCTCCGCCTCCTGGGTTCAGGCAATTATTCTGCCTCAGCCTCCCAATCAGCTGGGATTACAGGCACCTGTCACCATGCCTGACTAATTTTTGTATTTTTAGTAGAGACAGGGTTTCACCATGTTGGCCAGGCTGGTCTCGAACTCCTGAGCTCAAAGTGATCCACCCGCCTAGGCCTTCCAAAGTGCTGGGATTACAGGTGTGAGCCACTGGGCCTGGCCCCTTACGAATTTTTGAAAACTGATTAGCAGCTTACTGGCTAGTTAGTAGAAGTGGTAAACAGAAGCTGGATCAATGGTTCTCAACTTTTTTCCTACTCAACTATTCCCATGGGTTAGACCTTGTTCCCACTGTTATTGGGACCTCTCTATAGTAAGTTGCTGGTTTGCACAGAGGGAAGTGTATTTCAGAATCTCTAGGGTAGTTTGAAGTGTCCCTAGCTATGATTATGTTCTGCTTCCCTCTTTGCATGCCTTCCTAGTTGAGAATCAGCGAGTGAACTATCACATGACAGTCCAGAGTTGATTTCATCTCTCTATGCTTTGCCATAGGATGTGTACTAATGGTCAGATTTTTTTTTTCCCCTGAGTCTCACTCTGTTGCCCAGGCTGGAGTGCAATGGCGTGATCTGGGCTCACTGCAACCTCTGCCTCCCTGGGTTCAGGCAATTTTCCTGCCTCAGCCTCCTAAGTAGCTGGTACTATAGGTGTGCGCCACTACACCTACTTTTTTTGTATTTTTAGTAGAGGCAGGGTTTCACCATGTTGCCCAGGCTAGTCTTGAACTCCTGACCTCAAGTGATCCACTTGCCCTGGCCTCCCAACGTGCTGGGATTACAGATGTGAGCCACTGCACCTGGCCTGGTCAGATTTTTTTCCACTGGACTTTACAAATGTACAGAGAGGAACAGATAAAGTGCTGGGATTAGAGGCATGAGCCACCACACTAGGCCTGGTCAGATTTCTTCCATTGGACTTTACAGATGTATAGAGAAGAACAGATGTCTTTACCTTTTTTTTTTTTTTAAACAGTATCATGTTGTTTCCTTCCCCCTCAGCTTGTTCCATGAGTTTTGTGCATGATGTTCCATAAAGTAAACTCACAGATTGTTTTTACATCTAAAAGTTCTTCTGCTTTCTCTTTTAGCCGGATGCGCAGTGATGGTTTTGATGAAGAAAGTCAAAGAGACTATTGGAGGCCAAAGAATGAAATTTCTGGGACACTGGAAGATGATTTTCTTAAGGCAAAATCCTGGAACAAGAAGTTATATGATTATGAAGCTAACATGCCAGACAGGTTTGTGATTAATTCCTGTGAGCATTAATATTTGGCCTGAGAATGTGTACTTATCAAAATTAATTGTCCCCACAAAAAACTTGTGTACAGATGTTCATACCAGCATTATTAATAATGGCCCCAAAAAATAATGGCCAAGTAATCCAAATGTCTGTCAACTGATGAATGGGTAAACAAAATGTGATATATCCATACAATGGAATATTATTTGGCAGTAAAAGAAATGAAGTACAGATATATGTTACAACGTGGATAAACCTTGAAAACATTATGCTAAGTGAGAAGAAAGAAGCCAAGTCACAAAAGACCACATATTGTATGATTCTATGTATGTACTCTGTCCACACATAACTGTATGAATCCATTTATGTGGTAGGCAATTCCATAGAGACAGAAGGTAGATTAGTGATTGCCCTGGGCTGGAGGCACTACACTTTGAATTCCATGATATGTGAATTTATACTTCAATAAAGTTGTTATTTAAAAAGAAATAGGCCAGGTGCAGTGGCTCACGCCTGTAATCCCAGTACTTGGGAGGCCGAGGCAGGTGGATCACGAGGTCAAGAGATTGAGAACATCCTAGCTACCATGGTGAAACCCCATCTCTACTAAAAATACAAAAATTAGCTGTGCGTGGTGGCATGAGCCTGTAGTCCCAGCTACTTGGGAGGCTGAGGCCGGGGAATCGCTTGAAACGAGGAGGTGGAGGCTGCAGTTGAGCCGAGATTGCACCACCGCACTCCAGCCTGGCAACTGAGTGAGACTCTGTCTCAAGAAAAAAAGAAAAAAATAAATAAAAATAAAAAAATAAGGCTGGGTGCGGTGGCTCATGCCTGTAATCCCAGCACTTTGGGAGGCCGAAGTGGGCGGATCATGAGGTCAGGAGTTCGAGACCAGCCTTGGCAACATAATGAAACCCCATCTCTACTAAAAATATAAAAATTAGCTGGGCATGATGGCACGTGCCTGTAGTCCCAGCCACTCGGGAGGCTGAGGCAGGAGAATCACTTGAAACCTGGAGGCGGGGGTTGCAGTGAGCCGAGATCGTGCCACTGTACTCCAGCCTGGGCAACAGAGAGAGACTCCATCTCAAAAAAAAAAAAATTGTCCCCATGTAGACAGCATGATATTATGAAGTGTTTTTGGAAAAGTGCTTCACAGCTAAAGAGCAGAGTGTAAGGTTCGTTAGTGTTTCTTAAAACAATGGCCAGTTCTCTTACAAATGGACCAAAGAATCTTCTGTGTCTTAAATGATAGTGCACAATACAGGAAATGTAGGTGTTGCTGAGCTGTAATGTGGGCTTGGTTCTACCATATCTCTATTTTGTGTTTATGTTTGTGTATGCATGTACTCCAAAGTCTTTCTAATTTTAATTTCCAAAAACGTATACATTGCTTTAACAATACATATGGTGTGTCATATTACAGATGGGGTCACAGTGGTTATAAAGAGTTATACCCTGAAGAATTTGAAACAGACAGGTAAGGAAAATGGGCTTACCAAAAGAAACTAAGATGGTACAAAATCTGTATTATAAATTGATTTTCTAACTTTTACAAAGAATATACTTGCCATTGAAAATGTAGCTAGAGAAACAATAGGTGATTTAGTTAGGAGGTGATCCCTGTTTTGCCATTCTGTGGTTGATGTCTGGCATGTCTGTAAGCATTTTGGTTTTTATATACAGTACTCCATACAGTAACCCAGTATGGCAGCTCAGAATTTTTACCTTCATTTTAAAGAAGAGGAAACAAAAACTCAATGAGAATATTAAAGTGTTAAAGTATATGTTAAAGTGCTGATTTAAAATTCAGATGTTAATCTCAATTTTTTTATCTAGAATGCAAAATATTAAAATAATATGCTTTTTTTTTACATAAAAGCTTCTATTTTTTACTTTTTTATTAGTAGTGATCAGCAAGATATTACCAACGGGAAAAAAACATCTCCCCAGGTAAAGTCATCTACCCATGAATCCCACAAACACAAGAAGTCAAAGAAATCCCACAAAAAAAAGCAGAAAAAAAGGTCACACAAAAAACAGAAGAAAAGCAAAAAGGAAGCCACAGATATAACAGCAGATTCCTCGAGTGAGTTCTCAGAAGAAACGGGGGCTTCTGGTACAAGGAAAAGGAAACAACCACATAAGCGCAAGAAAAAATCCAGGAAAAAGTCTCTCAGAAAACCTGCTTTATTCTTAGAGGCAGAAGGTAACACTTCACATTCAGATGATTCAGCATCCAGCAGTTCTGAGGAAAGTGAGGAAAGAGACACTAAGAAAACCAAAAGGAAAAAGAGAGAGAAAAAAGTCCATACGCCTGTAGCCAACAGTGAAGTACAGGAGAGGACAAACAAACGCACAAATTGGAAAGTAGCTACAGATGAAAGGTCTGCTGAGAGTTCAGAGGATGACTAAATGGGAAACACTTTTGTTTTCCACATGACTGTGGATATTTACAGTTCTTACTTCTTGTGGTTTTGCCAGTGACTCTTGTTCAGCACAGGGCCTGAGGTCAAAGCTGTCTTGTGCCATCCTTATGTTCTGACAGACTTCTTGTCTTCTATTTTGGCGTTAAGCTTGATCCCCTTTTCTTGTTAAAGGGGAATCTGGTATTTTGTTATGAAGGTTTCTTGAAGAGATTATTTTTTTTGCATTAATTACGTTTAGTGTAGAGTGCATATACAGCAAATTAAAGGACCCAGAAAGCTGGATCCAATAGTGACCTGGGTACACCAATCAGAATATTGAATTTGGGGAAGTTAAGGGCTGGGATCAAGAGGTGGATTGGAACTAATGCCGTGTAGGATGGTATGACAAGGCAACACTGTATTGCTCTCTGTTTATATAGCAGGTGTCACAACTGACTTGTCTTTAGCCTTGGTGCTTTGATCCTTCTGTATTTTGACCCCACAAGTGTGGTCCAGTTTACTTAATCAGGAAATGGGCCGAAGAACAAACCTTTTCCCTTCATGATAACATCCATAGACAACTTACTAGAAGGGACTAGAGTTTTCACAAATTTCCCTGCTGGACGGGGCAGATAGCTATACTTAGTATACGCCTAAACATGGTTAATTGGATAGTAAATGGTTTTCTAGTTCCATTGCTGTATATTTGCCTAAATGGACTTGTGTTCAAATTATTTCTTCAGTTGTCATAGATAACCCTTTACCAAATGGGGAAGAATTAGGAAATAATCATGTTGTCTAATGGTACTCTGGATTCAGGGCAGCAACTGCCGTTTAAATGTTGTCTTGTTTATTTCTAAATCTGTTAATGAAGTTTAGGTTTTCCCTGAAACTAAGTTGAATTATTTTCCAAAACGAAATAGGCTTCTCAGGGACATATCCTCTTCTTCCCAGTCTGCCTTTGGATTAAAGCACCAAGCAGAGACCACATTATTTCCCTTCACTATACTGTGATCCTTAGTATGTTCAATTCTTAAGAAACCAAAATATCACTGAAAGAAGGCTGGCAGAACACAGGTGAATTTTTTCACTATGGGAAGAAAGATCAAGTGACATATTGTTATTTTTTCCTGGTTGTCACTTAATGGGCTGAGTAAAAAGCTTGAAAACTCACTTTTGGTCTTGGTTCTGCCACTCATTGGTTATGAGGAGGCCCAGAGCAGGTAAGTTCACCTTCCTGGCCTTACTTTCCTGATGTGTAATACAGAATTACTTCACGGTAGCATGACAGTATAAGACACCAGCAGTAGATACAACTATGATGACATTCCATGAGTTGGTATTTTTAGTTCTAACTGCTAAATTTGTTCTCTTTACGGGACAGATTTCTAATAAAGTGCTTGGTCTTGAAATACATGGTTGGACAGAGGTGCCCTATCCCTTAACTATGAGCAGGTGCTACCTTTTGGGATATTTATTTGAAATTTTAATACTTTGGTACTCAATTGTCAATGTTCCATGGTGTGTATTTTTATTTTGGGGATTAGTGGGGGCCTAAAGGGAGAGGAATAGTCTCTTAATTACTACCTCTTAACCTAAAGCAATTATTTTGTTCCTGGAGCAAGTTAAATCTTTGTTGGAAGGAGCTTTGGCCATATATTTTTTAGCATGCGTTGTTTTTGTGCCCTGAAAGTACTGGTTTAAGCACAGACTCAGGAAAATGGGCCAGTATAACAGGCCATCTCCAGGAAATTAGCTCTATTTGGGTCCTGACCTTCTCTTCCTGCCAAGCTAGCAGGCTTGCTCTTTCCCAAGGAATACACATCTTGCCTTTTTTTTTTTTTTGCCATGTTTACCTTTTCTTGGTCGTGTATAAGCAATAAAGCTGTTTTTTGTTCTTCACCTTTCTTAACCCCAAATTTTCTTCTATGCCTTAGGCTTTGATGGTTCTTCCAACCCCCTTAATATGGCTTAGGGTGGTTTTGCAAAAACCTACAATCCCCCATTTGCACTACTGGCCATGGAACATTTATTTCTAGTGTTCCTGCCAATCAGAGATCTCTATATTAAATTCTAAAATGGGATTAAAAGAAGAGTTGGAGAATTCACACTTATTGAGTAACTGACGTGGTAACAACCTGGAATTTCTGAATTCCAAATAAATAAATTTCACTCTTTGAACATTTCATCTTTTACTTTTTAGCACCAACAGACTCGATAACAGCCTGATGCTGATCTGACAATGGGTTGACAGCCTTCCCCCACAGGCCCTTAAGTCTGCTTAATAACAAGTCCTTTGCTTCTGTCATTCTCCTGGGGGATGGCCTACTACCCTCCTTTCTGTACAATCTGGGCAAACCGACTGGTGATGGCAAGAGTGGTGTCAATGAAGCGGTCTACACAGCTGGAGAGACAATTTTCAGTGCGAGAGTCTAGGCGATTCCCTGGCTTCTCCACACATTTATCCCAACATAACTCCATGAAGTGATGCACCTAAAAGGAAAGAAAAAGAGTAACCATTTGGGTCTGCAGATAGGCCTAACTCTTGTTTATTAACTTCTCACTTTTTGACACCTGACAAAACCATTCTTTAAATCAACCACGGAGTCACTTTAGGCTCTTCTCTTTCTTCATTTCCTAATTAGTCACCAATATTGATCCAGATCCTCGTCCCTACAGATTGTACATTCTCAGGTAGGACTAATAACCTTTTATATTCCCCAAAGTAGCTAGCACCAGTGTGAACAAACTAGGGAACCAATTAATTTCCCCAAACTATTGCACTCATTCCAAACCTATCCCCTAGACAAAGTAATTATTCCATTAACCTTTTGGGGGTTATGGATCCACTCCCCAGAAGAATGCATATACAGGCACAGAAATTATGTGCACTTTCATTTGCATGTTCAGGGCCCAAAGATTTCTAGCCAGGGTTCTTGCTGGTCATCCTCCAAGCACCCTCTTCCTCCCACCCACAAGGAAAAAAAAAATAACCCAAGAGCTTACTATTTGTGAGGCTGGTTACTAAGAAATCAGTTCTCTCTAAGGTCCTCAAGGATAGCTGTCATCACCTCCCATTTAAGAGGCGTGATTACGTAGTCCAAGGTCATGTAGCCAGCAAGAAGTCAGGCCGGGTTAGAACCATGTCCGAAGGGCTCCAAACCCTTGTTCTAATCCATACTCTACAGCGACTACTTCAGAGTCCACCTTCCTCCAATAATGTTCTAGTCGTTTTCAAATACATTGTCGCATATGGTCCTCACAATTCAGCGAGGCAGTGGGGTGACAGCGAAACCAAAACCCAAAGTGGATTAGTATCTTTTCTACGGGCACGTGGCCTGCAAGGAGCAGAGGGAGGATGAGAACCCAGATCTTCTGAATGCCAGCCCAGTCATATCGCCGGCTAACTAGGCTCTCGTACCCTTGCGTCGCCCAAATCTTCTTCCCTGCTTTACACCTTTTCTTTTCTCCACGCTACGCTTACATAGCCGGCGCCTGAGCACTACCAGTCACCAGGGACAGGAGAGCCATGACTTGTCTTTTGTGAGGGGAATGGGATGCAGCCGGGATCGAGCACCAGTGAGCCGCCAGTGTACAGACCTGCGAGCGTGCCCAGGACCAGCAAGGAAGGTGAAACTTCCTTTCCCTTCACCCTCCCCGCCCCCGCACCTGTGCAGTAAACTGCGCCTTCTGCTGTTCGGCGGCCACCAGGCGCTGCAACTCAGCTTCATCAGCTTCACCCAGCTCCGCCATTGTTCGCCTCAGGCTCGCCACTTTCCGACAACCGTGTTTGCGCAAGCGCGACGGGTGTGCCCCGCCTATCCACTTCCGGTTCTCCCAGCATTTTCCTCCTCCCTGTTTTCTTTCGTCATCGTGGGTGGGAATTGTCGCGTAAGTGCTTCCGGGTTGGTGGATGACCTTGAGCCCTCAGGAACGAGATGGCGGTTGTCTGGAGGCTGAGTGCCCTTTGCGGTGCCCAAGGAGGCCGAGGTGAGGGGTCTTCGCACCCTGAGGTGCTTAGCACAGCCTCCAGCCAGGGAAGGGGATGAAAGTGAGGACTCATCTGCCGGGTGGGAGGTCTCTTGAGGAGAAGAAAATCCCGAAATCACAGCAATGACCACTGTAGTCTAGGGGTCCAGATGTTTACCGAAACGTGTATTTCACTTGCTGTGAGCTGAGTTGACGGAATAATCAGGAAGAGCGCTCGCTCTGGAAGTTGCAGTCCTGATGAGGCTAATCCACATAGGAGTTCTGTTTTCTCCCCGTTTACTGTCCCTAGAATGCTCCCCACTGGCTCCCACCCTGAATCGGGAAAGAGGGTTAGGCGCTTGCCCGTTTCTTCTGGAGTTGGTGTGTTTGGGTGTGGGAGTGGACGAGGGGATCAGTTCGAAAATCATTTAACCTGGGTATTTGTTCTACCGCAGGCACTGTAGTAATGCTAGGATACAAATGTAAAGGAAAACGTAGTTCCCGCCCTCAAAGAACTTTCACTCTGATGAGGAAAACACTGTCGTAGTAGTCCAGGCAAGATGGGGTCCTGAACTAGGAAAGTAGCACAAAGAAAAGAAGATTGTTTCAAGAAATGTTAAAGAGATATGCCAATAGGATTTGGCGATTGAATTTAGGGGAAACGTCTCTCATGACTTCTAGATTACTGAGTTAGGTTAAAGAATGCCTGAGGTGTCATTAAATAAAGTAGGGAACATGCAGATGTTCCCTAGTCTAACTTCAGAGTAACCCCAGTGAAATAGATGCTATCATCATTTTACAGATGAGATGTTATTCCCTATTTAGGGTTAAGTAGCTTACCTATGGTCCTTTAGAAAGTTTTCAGTCCTGTTAAAGGAGGCGTTCTTATGATCATCCTACTCTTTCCTCAGCTCTGTTGCTGCGAACCCCAGTGGTCAGACCTGCTCATATCTCAGCATTTCTTCAGGACCGACCTATCCCAGAATGGTGTGGAGTGCAGCACATTCACTTGTCACCCAGGCACCATTGTATGTTCTCTCCATTGCTGCTGCTTTCTGGGCTCTAGCCATCTTTACCTTCACTAATTGTCATGCCTTGAGCAGGACTTCCTACCTGTAGGGGGGACTCTTGTGTCCAACTCTGTCAAATGAAGACCTAGTTTACACCTTTGGGCAGACTAGTGCCATTATGGTTGAATGATGCCATTTATAATCATAGAAGACCTTCTAGCCTAAGTCTTTAAAATTTTTTTCTTTTTTTTTTTGAGACGGAGTCTCGCTGTGTTGTGCAGGCTGGAGTGCAGTGGCATGATCTTGGCTCACTGCAACCTCTGCCTTCTGAGTTCAAGCGATTCTTCTGCCGCTGCGTCCCGAGTAGCTGGGATTACAGGTGCCCACCACCACGCCCAGCTAAGTTTTGTACTTTTAGTAGAGATGGGTTTCACCATGTTGGCCCGGCTGGTCTCAAACTCCTGACTTCCTCAAACTCCTGACCTCAGGTGATCTGCCCACCTCGGCCTCCCAAAGTGCTGGGATTGCAGTTGTGAGCCACCCACTCCTGGCCCACTAACTTACATTCATAAGGTAATTTGTTCACTTCACTGAACCAAGACTGCCTTAATTCTGTAGCAATAGAGCAATTCTGTATTTTATCCATCTTCTTGGATCTGTCTTCTAATCAATATGTAGGCATTGCGATACCCTTTTGCTAAAATACTTCAAAAAACAGAGATAAAGACTTCAAAAAACAAAGATAGCTTCTCTCTTAACTACTATTTTAATATTTTACTTCCGTTGTACTCAGAGTTATATCCTATATGTATACTGTCTGTCAGTTTGGGTTACTGTGTGGCATATGTTGAACATGAAAGATGTGTTTCTCACATCGACTTTTATGAATCTGGTCCTTTCTGTAGCTGGTTCCAAGGCTGCGTCTCTCCACTGGACTAGCGAGAGGGTTGTCAGTGTTTTGCTCCTGGGTCTGCTTCCGGCTGCTTATTTGAATCCTTGCTCTGCGATGGACTATTCCCTGGCTGCAGCCCTCACTCTTCATGGTCACTGGCAAGTATAGCAATTCCAAGTATAGTTGTCTGCTCAGTTTGTTTGCTGTGAGTTTGTCTTATGTATTATATATGAGAGAGAAGTTAATTGAAATGCTCTAAATTTGTTGAAAACTTTAAAATATATATAAAATATGTATATGCCCAGATTTATATATCCACCTGCCTATTCAATGTCTTTCAATTAGATTTCCATATCTAATAACATTTTGAATGTAGCTTGTCAAACTGAGTTTCTGATCTCTCCTAATCTGTTCCTCCTGCACCCTTGCCCATCTGAATTAATGGCATTTCCAGTTTTCTGTTTGTTCAAGTCTAAACCTGGTAAGCTCCAAACTTGGTCATTATCCTTGACTCTAGTAGTAGTCTCCTAACTGGTCCCCATTTGTGTCCATTCCCAACACAGCAGACCCAGTGATCCTGTTAAAATGTTAAGTCAGAATAAGACATTCCTCTTCTCAAAACCCTATTTTTTCTGTTCACGTTATTCAAAGTCAGAATTCTTAGAGTTGTCTGCAGACTCTACATGATTGAACCTCCCTGTTTCTTCCCTCATTTTTAGCTGCGCGCTCTCTCTCATTCACACGGGCTTCCTTGAGATTCCTTGAACATGCCAGGGACATTCTAGGTCTCAGGGCTTCTCTTACTGCTTCTGCCTGAAACTCTTTTTCTAGCTATACACTTGGCTTGTTCCTTCATCTCCTTCAGGTCCTGAATGTCATTCTCTCAACAAAGCCTTCCCTAACCACTTATTCAAAATTGCAGTTTCTGTCCTACCATTCCTTATCTCTCTTGCTTGTTTTATTTTTCTCAATAGCACTTACTACCTTCTAATATACTACATCATCTGTTTATTATTTTGTATAGTAATTGCTTCTTTGCATTTTGTTTTATCACCCAAATGTATGTCCCTAAATAGTATAGTTTATTCTTGCCTCTTAAAAGATACATGTGGGTGGGTTATTTTGTTGTTTTTACTGTGTGTGTTTGCTGTTGTGCCTCTAGAACATAGAACTACTGTCTGGTACCTGACATATAGCACTCAGTAAATACTTGCTGAATGAATGAGTATACAGCGTCTGTTTGTTTGTTTATTTATTTATTTATTTTTGAGACAAAGTCTCGCTCTGTCACCCAGGCTGGAGTGCAATGGCATGATCTCAGCTCACCACAACCTCCGTCTCCCAGGTTCAAGCAATTCTCCCTGCCTCAGCCTCCCAAGTAGCTGGGATTACAGGCGCGTGCCACCAGACCCAGCTAATTTTTTTGTATTTTTAGTAGAGATGGGGTTTCGCCATGTTGGCCAGGCTGGTCTGGAACGCCTGACCTCAGGTGATCCACCTGCCTCGTCCTCCCAAAGTGCTTGGATTACAGGCATGAGCCACCGAGCCCGGCCTATTTATTTATTTATTTTTTGAGACAGGGTCTCCCTTTGTCATCCAGGCTGCAGTGCAGTGGCATGATCTCGGCTTACTGCAACCTCTTCCTCCTGGTTCAAGTGATTCTCCTGCCACAGCCTCCTGAATAGCTGGGATTACAGGCACACACTACCACGCCCAGCTAATATTTGTATTTTTAGTAGAAATGGGGTTTTGCCATGTTGGCCAGGCTCGTCTCGAATTCCTGACCTCAAGTAATCCACCTGCTTCAGCCTCCTAAAGTGTTGAGGTTACAGGTGTGAGCCACCACGTCTGGCCCAGCTTTTGTTTATTTTATCTGGTATAGTTTGTATGACTTTCTGTGTTATTGAACCTTCTAAAATGAGGGTAAACAACTCAAGGTTGGGTTCCTTGAGTTGTTCTTTTTAAGTTTTGCAGGAACAATATGTTGTCGTTGTGGGGAGTATGGAGGCGCTTTCAGATTGTTGAAACTGGAAGTACTTTGGAGAGTGTCTTAACCAACTCTTTTATTTTACAAATGTGGCAACTAAGACCCAGGGAGGTTAAGTGACTTGTCAGAATCATTTTCTTTTTTTTTTTTTTTGAGACGGAGTCTTGCTCTGTCGCCCAGGCTGGAG
>NW_012101721.1:1716342-1717542 GCF_000951045.1 Mandrillus leucophaeus
GGATGAACATTGAAAACATTATGCTAAGTTGACACAAAGGCCATATATTGTATGGCTTTTTTTTTTTTTTTTTTTTTTTTTTTGAGATGGAGTTTTCCTCTTGTCATTCAGGCTGGAGTGCAATGGTGTGATCTTGGCTTGGCATGAACCTGCAGTCTCGGTTCACTGCAACCTCTGCCTCTCGGGTTTAAGTGATTCTTCTGCCTCAGCCTCCCAAGTAGCTGGGGTTACAGGCATGCGCCACCACACCCGGCTAATTTCGTATTTTTTTGTAGAGACAGGGTTTCTCCTTGTTGGTCATGCTGGTCTCGAACTCCCAACCTCAGGTGATCCGCCTGCCTCACCCTCCCAAAGTGCTGGGATTACAGGTGTGAGCCACCATGCCCAGCCATGTATGGGTTCTTTTACATGAAATGCCCAGAATAGGCAAATCCATAGAGACAGAAAGTAAATTTGTAGTTGGGCAGTGGGCTAATAGAGGGTTTCTTTTTGGGGTAATGAGAATGTTCTGAAATTAAATAATGATGTTTGCACAACTCAATATACTAAAAAACCACTGGATTGTATACTAAAAAGGGTGAATTTTTTATGGCATTTGACTTAGATTTCAATAAAACTGTTATAGAAATGGTAAAATTAGATCACTCCTTACCTACGTCACTCCTTGCTTAAAACATATCAGTGGTTTCCTGTTATATTTCATATAAAATTCAGATTCCTTATCATGACCTTCAAGACCCTATGCAACTGGCCCCTGCCTTCCTCTGATCTCTGCTTCACCCGTGTGCTCCAGCCACACAAATCTTACTATTCATTAGAGATGCCACTTTTGTTTGGGTGTTCTTATTCATGCCTTCCTTTCTAAAGTGTTTCTTCATAGTATATATATGTTTATTTTTTCCTTCTCTTTCACTAGCAAATTCCATAAAGGCAGGGATGCTATCTCACTTACTATACTCCCAACATTTATGACAGATTCTGGCACATAATATCTACTTAATAAATTCTTTTTGAATTAATTAAAAATACTGTAGGGTTTTAGTTATTTTTAGTTATTGAGGTGAGAGGATCACTTGCAGCCAAGAGTTCAAGACCAGCCTGGGCATCATAGTAAGACCGCATCTCTAAAGAAAGAAAAAACAGACCAGGAGCGGTGGCTCATGCCTGTAATCCCAACACTTTGGGAGGCTGAGGCGGGGG
>NW_012101721.1:1719937-1722518 GCF_000951045.1 Mandrillus leucophaeus
CTCCTGACCTCGTGATCCGCCCATCTTGGCCTCCCAAAGTGCTGGGATTACAGGCTTAAGCCACTGCGCCAGGCCTAGAATCATTTTCTAGCTAGTGTTAAAGGTTTTTTTTTTTTTTGAGACAGAGTCTCACTCTCACCCAGGCTGGAGTGCAGTGGTGCGATCTTGGCTCACTGCAACCTCTGCCTCCTGGGTTCAAGCAATTCTCATGCCTCAGCCTCCCAAGTAGCTGGGATTACAGGCACGTACCAACACACCTAGCTTGGTTTTGTATTTTTGGTCGAGACGGTTTCACCATGTTGGCCAGACTGGTCTTAGACTCCTGACCTCAAGTGATCCTCCCACCTTGACTTCCCAAAGTGCTGGGATTATAGGCATGAACTGCCGTGCCCACCCTAAAGGGGTTTTAATTATCTAGTTTTGTAGGACTAGTTAGGAGAATGAGTTGTTGTTGATGTTGTTTTTTAACCACATAGACCTTTCCAAATAAAAGATGCCAGTTGCATATGAAATATTAGATCACAAGTATAGTAAGTAATATTTCTCTAACATGTGATCCATCTCGAAGGAGCTGTCTATAATTGTGCTCCACTTCCTCAACACTGAGTCTCTTTTAACCTGTATTAATTAGGGTCTTATCCCAACTATGTAACATAGGTTATTCTTACCAAGGGCACTGAAGGCCTTCATCTTTCCAAATCCGGTTGTCTATTCTCTGTCCTCCACTTGCTTGAAGTCTCAGCAGCCTTCAACTCAATTAATTCTCCCCGTAAGTCACTTTTCTTTGGCTTTCCAGATGCATAGAAGTCTCCTCTGCCAGATCCTTCTCCTCGTCTGACCTCGAGATGACAAAATCTTCAGGGCTGAGTCATGGCCTTCTTAATTTCTCCATCTGTACCCTCTTTCTAGGTGAGCTCAGATCTGACCTGTTTTTCTGAGCTGCAGACTTATTTATCCCATTGTCTAATTGACATCCACTTGGATGTCTGATAGTTATCCTAGATCTAACATTGGCCAAATCACTCTTTTTTTCCCCCAAATCTCCCTTGATTTCTCCTTTAAAGCCCCCTTCTCAGTTAAAGCTATGCTCAAGCTAAAATTCTTAGGAGTCATTCTACATACTTCTTTTTGTTCTTACCCCACATCTATTGCCTAAGTTCTGTTCTTTCTTTAAAAAATAGTCTGAATCGGCCAGGTGCGGTGGCTCATGCCTGTAATCCTAGCACTTTGGGAGGCCAAGGCGGGTGGATCACACGAGGTCAGGAATTCGAGACCAGCCTGGCCAGTATGGTGAAACCCTGTCTCTACTAATAATACAAAAATTAAGCTGGGCGTGGTGGCACCTGCCTTGTAGTCCCAGCTACTTGGGAGACTGAGGCAGAAGAATCACTGGAACCCAGGAGGCGGAGGTTGCAGTGAGCCGAAATTGCGCCACTGCATTCCAGCCTGGGCAACAGAGTGAGACTGTCTCAAAAAAACAAAAAAACAAAACTCTGAATCAGGGTGTGGGGGAAGGGGATGGAGAGCATTAGGATAAATACCTATTGCATGCAGAGCTTAAAACCTAGATGACACGTTGATAGGTGCAGCAAACCACCATGGCACATGTGTACCTGTGTAACAAACCTGCACATTCAGCACATGTATCCAAGAACTTAAAGTAAAAGGGAAAAAAAAAAAAAAGAAAATAGACATTATTACAAAAAAAAAAAATAGTCTGAATTGTCACTTTACACCCTGTCACCAGCCTAGGTTAAGCCAACAGTCTCACCTAGGCTACTTCAGTTGCCTTCTAACTAGTTTCCTGTTCACCTGTTACTCTGGTCCCCAACCCACACTGTTCATTCATCATACTACAGCAATAGTGATCTTTTAAAACGTAAAATTATATTCCTCCAAAGTAGATATACAGATGGCCAGTAAGCACATGAGAAATTGCTCAGCATCATTTGTCATTAGAGAAATGCAAATCAAAACCACAATGAGATACCACCTCACACCCCATTAGGATGGCTGTAATAAAAGATGGACAGTTGTAAGTGGTGCTGAGGACTTGGAAAATTGGAACCCTCATGGTTCTGTTGGGAATATAAAACATTTCAGTCACTTTGGAAAACATTCTGGCAGTTACAACACAAAGTTAACCTTAGAGTTACCATAGACTTGGCAATCTACTTTTAGGTGTATACCCAAGAGAATTGAAAACGTGTCCACACAAAGAACTTGTATAGGAATGTTCAGAGCAGCATTATTTATAATAGCCAAAGAGTGGAAACAATCCAAATGTCTGTCAGTGGATGAATAGCTAAACAAAATATGGTGTATTCATACAATAGAATATTATTCAGCCATACAAAGGAATGATGTATTGATAAATGCTATGACATGGATGAACATTGAAAACATTATGCTAAGTTGACACAAAGGCCATATATTGTATGGCTTTTTTTTTTTTTTTTTTTTTTTTTTTGAGATGGAGTTTTCCTCTTGCATATGTTTTATGGTGATTTGTTAACTTACAGCTCTCTGTTTAATCTGCATATATAATTGTCATGTATCCCAAGAAGGCCTTTTTTTTTTT
>NW_012101721.1:1724508-1726431 GCF_000951045.1 Mandrillus leucophaeus
TGAGTTAATGGGGTTGCCTCCCAGCTTCTCATAAGACTCACAGTATAACTAAACATGATATATGAGCTTTTGCCTTTTAATTTATCAATCTCTTGAAGATAATCCAGCTTTATTACTATTAGTATATGATCAAACTTCCATATTTGCCCTGGCAATAATGGACAAAGGGAAATACTCTTAATTCATGAATAAAAACTTTGCAGAAAATTAGACAGTGTTTAATTTTTGAAAACTTCCCTCTCTAGTCAGTAGATACCACCTACTGATGGTTATGTATACTAGGGAAATTTTAAAATTAGGAAATGCTGACATCTCGCATTATAAATTTCTAAATCCTAGGAAGAAATGCTTGGAGTGCTTCTGAATGTAGAGGAGTTCCATTTTAGGGCAAGTTTCCTCTTGTAGATGTATCAAAATATTTCCAATTCTAAACTGAGATTTAATTCTCAAATGTGTTCTACTTGTTCTAAAACAAATATAAAACTCTTAAGTAATAAATTGTTATTTTCGCACAATGGGAATCTCTAATGTGAAAATGTATTCTATGAAGATAATTTTTTTTAAAATAAAATGTTGTATAATAAAAATGTCTTCTCCGCTTTTATAAGTTAGCTATCAGTAGTTTTATTCATTAGAATTTGGTGTCTGTTGCATCCACAGCATGATTACAAAATTGTGTGTTTAAATTTCCTTCTGGGTAGCTTAGCAGTTAGGTAAATCAGACACAAAGTACTGGAAAACAAAAAGGACTTACATGTAATAGGCAGAAATATACCAAGTATAAGTAGTTTGGTATAAATAGAGTATAAGATTTAGTATTTAAGTAGGAATAAGAACTATGTCCAGATTATGGTGTTCTGTGAGTACCAGCCTTTGGAATTCAGATTATATTCTATGTGTATTTAGTCTGGTCTAAGAGTTGAGTGTAAGGCATGATGCTTTCTTCTAGCAATATGGAGTAACTGGGACTGAGCACATTTCACTCACCAAGGACCTTAATGGGAAGCTGAGGCAAAGGAAGCATATGTGTTCATGAATGTGTACTAGGGGTTAAAGACATGCTCTCCTTAATGTGCCTGTGGTCTTGTAGGAGACTCAAGTGAGTGTGCATTAGGGTTTAGGAAGAGGTGATTAATTCTGTTTTGGGGTGGGTAAAAGGTTTCAAAAGGGGGTGATGCCTGAATAGCAGTGGCACACCAACAGATGGTGGTGGGACCAGGCCACCCTGGTGGGAGAGAATATGTAAACAATATTGACATTGTTTAGAATTACTGGTACTTGATGATGAGAAAAAACAAAGTAACTAAAAGTCAATTTTATTGTTTTAAAATTCTTTCTAGACAATGGATCCCCTCCCTACCTTGTAGTGTCATTCCTTCCCCCACCCCCGCCAGCCCTCAGTATACCGCTGCTGTACAGTGGAGTGATGAAATGGAATCTTCCATAAAGTCAAAATGGGGATGGCAGTGACTCTGGATAATATGGAATCCCATAGCTATCTCCAATACCATCAGATCTAATACCATCAGATCCTAGATATAGAAGGCTATCTAGTACTAATAAGCTTCATTAGATGGTGAACGGAGAAGTTGGAGTGGAGGCTGGTTCGGCACTGCCTGCCCCATGTCCCAGCTGGTTTGGTCATTAGGATGGAGCTGAGCTGCCTTTGGGAAACCAGTAGGTTGCTATGAGCTGCTGGAAAATGAGGCAAGATTCCAGAATCTTGTGGCTCATGCCTGTAATCCCAGCACTTTGGAAGGCTGAGGCAGTAGGATTGCTTGAGGCCAGGAGTTTAAAACCAGCATGGGCAATATAGCAAGATCCTATCTCTACAAAAATACAATAAGACAAAAAAAAGATTAGCCAGGCATTAGCAGTGGCATGTGCCTGTAGTTCTAGCTACTTGGGAGGCCGAGGTGGGAG
>NW_012101721.1:1727131-1729289 GCF_000951045.1 Mandrillus leucophaeus
TTTTTATTTTTATTTTTTATTTTTTGAGACAGGGTCTGGCTCTGTGGCCCAGGCTGGAATGTAGTGGCGTGATCTTGGCTCACTGCAACCTCTGTCTCCTGTACTCAAGACATCCTTCCACCTCAGCCTCTTGAGTAGCTGGAACTACAGGCACATGCCACCATCCCTGGCTAATTTTTGTGTTTTTTGTAGAGATGGGGGTCTTGCTCTGTTGCCCAGGCTGGTCTCGAACTCCTGGCCTCAAGTGATTCACCCACCTCGGCCTCCCAAAGGGCTGGGATTTCAGGCATGAGCCACTGTGCCAGGCCTGAGACTTTATCTTGACAGCAATAAGGCGTCACTGAAGACTTAATTATGCAAACAGCATGATCCGATTTTTATTTTAAATAGGTTTTGCTGACAGCTATGTAAAGAATGGATTTGCGGGAGGTAAGCATGGAAACAGATTATTTTAGTGACCCAGAAAAGAAATAATGAATTGTGAAGGCAATTGTAGGTAGAATGAAGGAGAGAACAAATGTAAGAGATATTTAGAACTTAGAATCAATGAAAGTTATACTACGATGTGAAAGTTCGAGGAAGGAAGGAGCCTTTGCTCAATTTTTTGTTGCAAATAGGTGGATGGGAAGTAGTGCCATTAAAGAAAAATGTTGAAGGAAAATTAGATACGGCAGTGGAATCAGTAACTACTGAAGTTTTGGATTTGTGAGACAGCTAGGAAGAGAGAGAATTTGTAGACTTCTATTTTTTTGGCAATATGGCAGACATATTATAATAATATAATATGAAGCTTATTAGAATGGTAAATAAGAACACCTTTAAAAATATTTCATTTATTTATTTGGGACAGAGTTTCGCTCTTGTTGCCCAGGCTGGAGTGCAATGGCGTGATCTCGGCTCACTGTAACCTCCGCCTCCCGGGTTCAAGCGGTTCTCCTACCTCAGCCTCCCAAGTAGCTGGGATTACAGGTGCCCACAACCACACCCAGCTAATTTTTGTATTTTTAGTAGAGACGGGATTTCAGCTATGTTGGCCAGGCTGGTCTCAAACTCCCAACCTCAGGTGATCCGCCCACCGTGGCCTCCCAAAGTGCTGGGATTACAGGCCACTGCACCCAGCCAAAATGTATTATTTAGTTTGCAAAAAGAAATCCTCTGGAGCCTTACCAAAGTAAGTCTACAGTTAAGGAGGCAAGCAAGTGCTTAGGGTATCAGTTACCCCAAGAGCATCTACTAAGCCCAGGTGACCCAGAGTTCTAGTCGTCTTCTTCTTCTTAATATACACATATTTTTTGAGACAGAGTCTCGCTCTGTCGCCCAGGGTGGGGTGCAATGGCACGATCTCGGCTCAACGCAACCTCTGCCTCCCAGGTTCACGCCATTCTCCCACCTCAGCCTCTGGAGTAGCTGGTACTACAGGTGCCCGCCACCACGCCCGGCTAATTTTGTTTTTGTATTTTTAGTAGAGATGGGGTTTCACCATGTTGGCCAGGATGGTCTTGACTTCCTGACCTCATGATCCGCCCGCCTCGGCCTCCCAAAGTGCTGGGAATACAGGCATGAGCCACTGTGCCCAGCACTTATTATTATTATTATTATTTTGAGACAGAATCACGCTCTGTTGTCCAGGTTGGAGTGCAGTGGCATGATCAAACTCACTGCAGCCTTGATCTGTGCTCAAGTGATCCACCTCAGCCTCCTGAGAGTAGCTGGGATTACAGACTTGTACCACCATACCTGGCTAATTTTTTTGATTTTTAGTAGAGATGAGGTCTCACTGTGTTCCCCAGGCCGGTCTCAAACTCCTGAGCTCAAGTAATCCACCTGCCTTTGCCTCCCAAAGTGCTTGCATTATATGCCTGACCCACTGTGCCCAGCCAGATTCTAGTTTTAAGAAGGTGGCACATAGGCCAGGAGCAAAGCTTTGGGCTCAAACCAGGGAGTTAGAATGAAGATTCCCCTAATCCAGGAACCATAAAGAGTTTTACTCTCAGAGAAAGGGTGAATTAGAAAAAATGATATTTTGCCAGGCGCAGTGGCTCACACCTGTAAATCCCAGCATTTCGGGAGGCCGAGGTGGGTGTATCACCTGAGGTCGGGAGTTCGAGACCATCCTGACCAACATAGAGAAACCCCGTCTCTACTAAAAATAAAAAAA
>NW_012101721.1:1733733-1734456 GCF_000951045.1 Mandrillus leucophaeus
CAGGAGTTTGAGGTTACAATGAGCTATGATCACACCACTGTACTCCAGCTTAGGTGACAGTGAGACCTTGTCTCTTAAAAAAAAAAAAAAAAAAAAAAAAGGTCAAGGGCTAACAGCAATAGCAGTTTCTGATGGTAAGCAGGACATGATCAGAACTGTGCTTTAGAAATAATTTAGGTACCATTAGGTGGGTTAATAAGCTAGAGGCAGAAGGACATGTAAGGGGATAGAGAAAGAATAAAGGGCCTGAACTTTGAGAGTAGCAGTGGAGGTAGGAGTCAATCTCCAAAGGTATTGTAGAAGTCAAAAACATTCATTCATTTGGTAGGTACTAAGTACCTCATGTTATCAGCACTGTGCCAGGTACTGTGGATAAAGATAAAATTTTACCTGTCTTTGAAGGGAATTCATAGTCTAATTGGGGCAACAGTAGAATGACTGCAATACGGTGTAGTAAGTGCAGTAATGGTGAAGTACATCATGTGCTGTGATGTAACAAAGGGTGCAGTAAGGATTTGCCTGCAAGTTTCCTGAAAGGGAAGATTTGTAACCTGGGTTTTGAAGATAAGGAGCTGACAGTGGCCGGGAAAGCTGGGGTGAGGTGTAGGGTTGACTGGAGGATGGCAGATCAAGCAAAGGATGATACGTAATTTGGTATGACCCAGCAGAGGGAGGGACTGACTGTAGAGGATCTTGTATGCCATCATAAGTAATTGAAACTTT
>NW_012101721.1:1737074-1743536 GCF_000951045.1 Mandrillus leucophaeus
TCGAACCTGGGAGGCAGAGGTTGCACCATTGCACTCCAGCCTGGGCAACAAGAGTGAAACTCCATACCCTGCAAAAAGAAAAAACGATATTTACCTGAAAAAGGAGAGAGCAGAGCAGTGTGTGTATCTTGCCTTGGCTCAGGTTGGAGGAAAGAGTCTCTTCTGAGAATATGTGGCTACGAGCCAGTCCTCATGCCAGTTTGGAGTCTGAGTTCAAGTTATCTGCATATCTAAAAAGGTTACATGCTGCAAATTTAACTTTGACCTAGGTTTGTAGGTCATGGAAGTCAGCACAAATCCTCACCAGAGAGAGAATGGTTACCCCAACACACGCTTCAAAAATCCCCATGAAGTTCCAGTGAACGTGAACTGTCAGCAAAAATCACAGCATAGGAACGTCCTGAACAAGAGTCAGCACAAACAAACAGAACCATACCCACAAAGAATTCAGACCTGGGAATTTTCAGATACACATTATAAACATAAGATGAGATATGAGTCTAAATATAAGTCCGTTTTCTGATCAGAGATCAGAAAGTCTTTGGAGAGGGTGGTATACACTTGATGTTATTGCCTCAATCCACAGAATCTTAGAAATTAGATATCTACTTAGGAGAGTTTTCTCCTCTGGACACCTGATAATGAGTGTCAGTGGGGCTGAATGTTCAGTTTCTGAGGCCTATGTACCACTGTGAAGCATGTATCCATGGCTATGGGCCTAGAGCTTCAGAACTGTGTCTATGAGATTAAAATACCCCAAATGGTCATTTCCAACGTGGTTCTAAGTCTAACTTTCATCAGTGTCTCTTTTTAAACTAGTCTTCCAGGCCAGGTGCGGTGGCTCATGCCTGTAATCCCAGAACGTTGGGAGGCCAAGGTAGGCAGAACACTTGAGGTCAGGAATTCGAGACCAGCCTGGCCAATATGGTGAAACCCTGTCTCTACCAAAAAATACAAAAATTAGCCCGGTGTGGTGGCATGCGCCTGTGTAGGCCTAGCTACTTGGGAGACTGACATGGGACAATTGCTTGAACCCAGGAAGCGGAGGTTGCAGTGAGCTGAGATTGAGCCACTACGCTCCAGCTTGGGTGACAGAGAGAGACCCTGTCTCAAAAATATAAATATAGGGCCTGGCGCAGTGACTCACACCTGTAATCCCAGCACTTTGGGAAGCCGAGATGGGCATATCATGAGGTCAGGAGTTCGAGACCAGCCTGGCCAATATGGTGAAATCCTGTCTCTACTAAAAATACAAAAATTAGCCGGGTGTGTTGGCACACGCCTGTAGTCCCAGTTACTCAAGAGACTGAGGCAGGAGAATTGCTTGAATCCGGGAGGTGGAGGTTGCAGTGAGCCGAAATGCGCCACTGCACTCCAGCCTGGGCTACAGAGCAAGACTCTGCCTCAAAACAAAACAAAACAAAAACAAAAACAAAAACAAAAAACAAACCAAAACAAAACAAAACAAAAAACAAAGAAAAAGCTCTAGTCTACCAGAAACGTTATAAACTATTATTAAAAAGTTTTTTTTTTTTTTTTGAGATGGAGTCTCCAACTCCTGACCTCAGGTGATCCACCCACCTCAGCCTCCCAAAGTGCTGGGATTACAGGTGTGAGCCACTGTGCCCGACTTACATTTAGTCTTCTTGATCTAGAGTATTTCTCTATCTGTTTTAGGGTTCTTTTATTTTTTTCTAAATGGTTTTATCATTTTTCTCTGAGTGACTCTTTTATTACTAAATTAGGTTATTTCCAATATGATCTTCCTATTATAAATGGGATTTTAAAAATTATGTTTTCTAACTTATATCACTTATATATTGAAGTAAAATTATTTTTTTTGGTTGTATGTAATATTTTGCAATTTTGCAGAATTTACTTCTTTGTTGATAAATCTTTCGTCTCAAAAACTTTTATTATATACAAGCCAGGCATGGTAGCTCATGCTTGTAATCCTAGCACTTTATATATATATATATATATGAGAGAGAGAGAGAGAGAGAGAGAGAGAGACCTAGACCACAAGGGAAGATTTGGATAAACTAGTCCTGAAGTATCTCTTTCTTTCCACTAGGGGGAGAAGATTTCCTGCTTCTTATCCAGTCTCTTCTTCAACGGAGGCTGCACCCTTTTCCCCAACTCCAAAAAAAGAAAAATCACACTTACTACAGCTGATATTTTTTTTCTTTTCTTTTTTTTCTTTCTTTCAATCACATGAATTTCAAAAAACTATTGGAAGAACTGTCTAATTCTCACTTCTGTGTAAAAAAAAAAAAGGAAAGGGAAAAAAAATTTTAAATCAAAAAACTATTGGGCAAAAAGTTTGGGGAAACAAACCAGAATTCAAGTGTAACCCTGGTGTGATTTAGATTTAGGGGAGAGAACAGGGAAAACCTTACTAGGGCTCCATTTTTAAAAAATCACAATTCCTCATGTAGTAGATTAGCTGAGACTAACAGAAAACCAGGAAATAGAAGGAAAAGGGAGATGCAGCTTCAGCAGAGCCTAAGTACACCAAGTGAAAAATGACTAGAAACTGGGAATGAGGCTGGGACACATGCACACGACCCTGCCCTCCAGATAGAGATTTTATTTGTTTTGACTCACTGATTGAGACAGGGTCTTGCTCTGTCACCCAGGCTGGAGTGCAGTGGCACAATCATGACTCACCGTAACCTTGAACTCCTGGGTGCTGGTGATCCTCTTGACTCAGCCTCCCAAGTAGCTAGGGCTACAGGTGCACACCACCACACTGGGCTAATTTTTGTATTTTTTGTAGAAAGTGGATCTTGCTATGTTGCCCAGGCTGCAGATACAGATTTTAAAGGAAGATTCAACCATCTAGCTATCAGACAGAAAGCAGAACCAAAGGAAATCCTCACTCACTCTGCTTGGTAACAAACACTGAATGTGAATAGCTAGCACCCTGTTCAAAATTGAGCATGGAAAAAAAGAAAAATCAGTGTGGGATGTATTAAAGAAAACATATAAAACAAGTGAAAGAAAAAAGTATACCAGAGGTTCAGAAGTTTTGCATAGGTCTAAATGATTTTTTGTGGGAGCCAGAAAAAAGTTCTAGAAAATTGTTGGGTATCTTAAATGGAAGTGAGGTAGGCATGAGCTCTGTAACAGAAGAAGATGAATGTAGGCTGAGATGGAAGATAAACTAGATGTGATGAAAGAGGAAAAAGAAAAGGAAGGGTTGAAAGGAAATGAAAAACACAGGATAAGGAGTAAAAAAGCAAAATTAATTCTGTCGAAATAAAATTAGCAAAGGAAGACAAATGTAAATAAATTTCTCAGGCCAGGCATGGTGGCTCATGCCTGTAATCCCAGCACTTTGGGAGGTCGAGGCAGGCAGATCATCTGAGGTCAGGAGTTCAAGACCAGCCTGGCCAACATGGAGAAACCCCTGTCTCTACTAAAAATACAAAAAATTAGCTGGGCATGGTGGTGGGCACCCGTAATCCCAGCTACTTGGGAGGCTGGAGCAGGAGAATCACTTGAACCCGGGAGGTGGAGGTTGCAGTGAGTGGAGATCGCACCATTGCACTCCACCCTGAGCAACAGAGCAAAACTCCGTCTCAAAAAAATAAGTAAATAAAAATAATAAATAAATAAATTTCTCAGATGCAGAGGAGAAAGATAAAGACCAAAAAAAAAAAAAATGCTTACCAAAAGGCAAAGATGTATATTCAAAAACATTCATCAACATTGTTACTTCTTTTTTTTTTTTTTTTTTTTTTTGAGACGGAGTCTCGCTCTGTTGCCCAGACTGGAGTACAGTGGCCGGATCTCAGCTCACTGCAAGCTCCGCCTCCCGCGTTTACGCTATTCTCCTGCCTCAGCCTCCCGAGTAGCTGGGACTACAGGCGCCAGCCACCTCGCCCGGCTAGTTTTTTGTATTTTTTAGTAGAGACGGGGTTTCACCGTGTTAGCCAGGATGGTCTCGATCTCCTGACCTCGTGATCCGCCCGTCTCGGCCTCCCAAAGTGCTAGGATTACAGGCTTGAGCCACCGCGCCTGGCCACTTCTGATAGAAAAGAAAATCGAATCAAGCTAAATGTGTAACTAGAGGACCAATTAAATAAATTGTGGGATATTCATATACATAAGGTAGGTTTCCTTTTGGCTACAAGCAGAAGAATACACACTCACTATCTTCCATTAAAAGAGCACTACCACAGAATCGCTCACAGAAAAAGATGTCTGGGTAGGCAGGTCCAGTTTTGATGCAGCTGTTAAGGATGTCATCTCAGACTAAGGTTCTTTCTGCCTCTCTGTTCTCATCCTCAGCATATTGGCCTGTCACTTTTAGGCTTGTCAATTTGTGGTCACAGTATGGCTGGAATGGCTTCAAGTACCACATTCTCCTTTGATTGATTCAAAGGCAGGAAGCAGGGTTACAGGTAGGGCAGTAAAAGCCTTGGTCGTCAGAACATCTTTTTCATCATTCCCTGCAGACTTCTTTTTAGAGTTCATTGATCACAGCTGGCACTTTTGGCCACCTCTCTCTGTAAAGGCTAGGGAAAAGAGTGTCTGCTGTTCTCAGTCTCTGCGTTAATAAGGGAGAAAGGGGCTGGGGATGGCCTCTGGGTGGTCAACAATATAACATGAGTACTCCATTGCTATTAAAAATTATGTACATCAATCTTTGACTGCATCTCTAATTATTTCCTGAAGATAGAGTCTTGAATAGGAATTTCTAGGTAAATCATCATGAGCCTTTAAAAAGTCCTGGTTATGTCATGCAGTTGATTTCCAGAAAGCCGATACAATTAGATATGTGTCAATATGTGTATTGACATATCTCCTGATGCCCGCAGCAGTACTGAGTGAAAAACTTTGCTGAGGGTTCCTGTTTATCTGAACTTAAAAGGAGCACATGCATAGAACAAAGAGCCAGCATTTGTTAAATAGCAAAGATAAGCTCATGGAAACTAAGATAAAACAGGCCAGGCACGGTGACTCACACCTGTCATCCCAGCACTTTGGGAGGCCGAGGTGGGTAGATCACTTGAGGCCAGGAGTTTGAGACCAGCCTGGCCAACACGGTGAAACCCTGTCTCTACTAAAAATACAAAAACTATCAAGGTATGATGGTGCACACCTGTAGTCCCAGTTACTCATAGGCTGAGGCAGGAGAATCGCTTGAACCTGGGAGGTGGAGGTTGCAGTGAGCCGAGATTGTGCCATTGCACTCCAGCCTAACCAATAGAGTGAGACTCTGTCTTAAAAAGAAAAGAAAAAAAAAAAAAAACCTAAGATAAAGTAAGAATGTTTCCTGTCCTCCCTCATTTCTGTTTAACAGAGACACTAACCATAGAATCATTGGATTTTTTAAAAATGAGGAACAAATATAGGGAAAAAATAACAATACAGCAGGATTTTTGGATGACATGATCATAATTAGACAATGCAAGTTAAAAAAAAAACAAAAACCTAAAAATCTATTCGGGGAAATAAGAGGGGAGTGGAGAAATATAAGAAATGAGATAAGCAAAATGTTGATAATTGTTGAAACTGGATGATGAGTATTTGTGTACATTTTAAACTTTTTATAATAAAAGTTGTTTTTCCAATCTTATTGTATTAAAATATAAATAACATAAAATTTACCATCTTAGCCATTTTCAAGTGTACAATGCAATGGTATTAAATACATTTATAATGCCATATGACCATTACCATCATCCAGCTCCAGAACTCTTCTCACTTTGCAAAACTGAAATGCTGTACCCATGAAACGCTAACTCCCCATTTCCTCCTCCTTCCGGCCTCTGGCAAACACCATGCTACTTTCTGTTTTTATCAATTTGACTATTCCAAGTACCTTATTTAAGTGGGATCTTATAGTATTTGTCTTTATGGGACTAGCTTCTTTCACTTAGCATAATAAATATGTTCATCATGTTGTAGTGTATGTCAGAATTTCCATCTGTATCGGTCCGTTTTCACGCTGCTGATAAAGACATACCCGAGACTGGACAATTTACAAAAGAAAGAGGCTTACTGGACTTACAGCTCCACATAGCTGGGGAGGCCTCATAATCACAGTGGAAGGCAAGGAGGAGCAAGTCACATCTCACATGGATGGCAGCGGGCAAAAAGAGCTTGTGCAGGGCAACGCCCGTTTTTAAAAGCATCAGATCTCATGAAACTCATTCACTATCATGAGAACAGCAGGAGAAAGACCCTCCCCCATAATCCAATCATCTGCTACGGGGTCCTTCTCACCACACGTGGGAATCATGGGAGCTACAAGATGAGATTTGGGTGGGGACACAGAGCCAAACCATCTCACCATCTGTTTGTTTGTTTGTTTTGTTTTGTTTTTTTTGAGACGGAGTCTTGCTCTGTCACCAAGCTGGAGTGCAGTGGTGTGATCTTGGCTCACTGCAACCTCTGCCTCCTGGGTTCAAGTGATTCTCCTGCCTCAGCCTCCCGAGTAGCTGGGACTAC